>NC_057732.1:36078475-36184249 GCF_004010195.1 Chiloscyllium plagiosum | reverse complement strand
CCACTGGTCACAGGCCTCCAGTCTGAAAAACAACCCCCCACCACCACCCTCTGTCTTCCACCTCTGAGCCAGTTCTGTATCCAAATGGCTAGTTCTCCCTGTATTCCATGAGATCTGACCTTGCTAATGAGTCTCCCATGGGGAATCTTGTCGAACGCCTTACTGAAGTCCATTTTGATCACGTCTACCACTCTGCCCTCATCAATCTTCTTTGTTACTTCTTCAAAAAACTCAATCAAGTTTGTGAGACATGATTTCCCATGCACAAAGCCATGTTGACTATCCTGAATCAGTCCTTGCCTTTCCAAATACATGTACATCCTGTCTCTCAGGATTCCCTCCAACAACTTGCCCACCACCGAGGTCAGGCTCACTGGTCTATAATTCCCTCGCTTGTCCTTACTGCCTTTCTTAAACAGTGGCACATGTTTGCCAACTTCCAGTCTTCCAGCACCTCACCTGTGACTATCGATGATACAAATATCTCAGCAAGAGGCCCAGCAATCACTTCTCTAGCTTCCCACAGAGTTCTCAGGTACACCTGATCAGGTCCTGGGGATTTATCCACTTTTATAACATGAACTACTCTATGTAAAAAAAGAAATTCTCCTCATGGCTTTATAAATTTTTTCTCCTCTCACTTTAAAAATATGCCCCCTAGTTTTGAACTTCCCCACCCTAAGGAAAAGGGTCATTCGCATTATCAATGCACCTCATGGTTTTATATCCCTCAATAAATTCACCTCGCAAACCCCTACACTCCAGTGAAAAGACGTCTCAGCCTTTCCAGTCTATTTTATATCTCAAACCTTTCGTATCTGACAACATCCTGATAAATTTTTCCTGAACCTTCTCCAGTTTAGTAATATCCTAATTTCCTATAACAGATGATCAGAATTGGGCACAGTACTCCTGAAGAGGCCTCACCAACGACCTGTACAACCTCAACATGACGTTCCAAGTGCTTTACTCAAAATGTCTGAGCAATGAAGGCAAACATACTAAATGCCTTCTTAACCACCCTGTCTACCTATGACACAAATTTCAAAGAATTATGTACCTGAACCCGAGCTCTCTGTTGTATCACACTGCCCATGGCCCCGCTGTTAACCATCTAAGTCGTATTCTTGCTTGTTTTATCAAAATGCAATAGCTTACATTTATCTAAATTAACCTCCATCTGCCACTCCTCAGCCCATTGGCCCTATTAATCAAGATCTCTTTGAAACCTTAGATAACCTTCTTCACTGTCTATTATACCACCAATTTTGATGTCACCTGCAAACTTATGAACCATGCCATCTCAATTCTCATCCAAATAATTTATATAAATGACAAACAAAAGTTGACCCAGTATCAATCCCTGTTGAACATCGCTGGTCACAGGTTTCTAGTCCAAAAAGCAACCCCACACCTTCTGTCTCCTACTACAAAGCCAATTTTGTATCCATCTGGCAAGCTCACCTTGAATCCAATGTGATCTATCTTTACTAATTAGTCTACCATGCAGAAACTTGTCAAAGGTTTTACTACGTTCTGGGTAAACAACATCTACTGCTCTGCCCTCATCAATCATTTTGGTTGTTTCGTTAAAAATCTCAATCAATATTCTTTTAATTGTGTAATTTAGTAGTTTAATCAAACTTTCACATTTGACAACTTTGGGAATAGTGGGGCCTTGATTTTCAGGATACAACCGCAGTGATTTGTGACATCAGCTGCAGAACAGAATAGGTGAAAGTGAGTACTGCAGTTGCTGGAGATTAGAGTTAAGAGTGTGGTGCTGGAAAAACACAGGAGTTCAGGCCGCATCCAAGGAGCAGGAAAATCGATGTTTCAGGCAAAAGCCCTTCATCAGGAATAGAATGCAGAATAGGATTCCAAGAATGTGTTGTATGATTGTCAGTTAGGTTTATGCTTGGACCAAGAGGTCATTTTGGTAGGGTTATACCATGGATATGAGCTATAACTTGTGCAGCCGGCCTGAGAATTGAAAACAAACCAGCAACAGTTGTTGACAATAGTTAAAAACCTATCAGAATGAAAGCCACAGTAAAAAAGATTCAGCTAGGTTAGGTTTCTTGAATTGAGTCATGGTAGAATTTTACTTTGTTTAGAATAAATACCTTACATATCAATGTATCCTTTTAACCATTACATAGAAACATAGAAATAGGAGCAGTAGTAGGCCATTCGGTCCTTCAAGCCCACTCTGTCATTTGATACCTAATCATCAGTACCCTGTTCCCGCTTACACCCCATACATTTTGATCCCTTTAGCCCCAAGAGCTATGTATATCTCCTTCTTGCAAACATTGAATATATTGGCCTCAACTACTTTACATTTTAAAGACAACAAAACTGCAAATGCTGGAATCCAAGGTAGACAAGCAGGAGCCTGGGAGAACACAGCAAGCTAGGCAGCATCAGGAGGTGGAAAAGTCAATGTTTCGGGTGTAACCCTTCTTCAGGACTAAAATGTCGTCTTCTCCACCTCCTGATGCTGCCTGACTTGCTGTGTTCTCCCAGCCTCCTGCTTTTCTACCTTCAACTACTTTCTGTAGCAGAGAATTTCACAGGTTCATCATTCACTGGATGGTGAAATCTCTCTTCAGCTCAGTCCTAAATGGCCAATCACATATCCTTAAACTGTGATCCTATTTCTGAAAATGTTCAGTAATCAGGAACACCCTTCCTGCCTTTACCCTGTCTAATCCTGTTTGAATTTTATAGGTTTCTGAGATTTCCCCTCATTCTTCTAAACTCCAGTGAATATAGTCCTTACGGATCCAATCTCTCTTCATATGTCAGTCCTGCCAAACCTGGAGTCACTCTGGTAAATCTTTATTGCACTCCCTCAACAGCCAGAACATCCTTCCTCAGATAAAGACCATTATGCTTACATTTGTTTTGTTCAAGTTTGTATAAATAAAGATTATTTTGGTGTTTCAATTTAATCCTAGAGTCTTGCTACTTACTGTCTTGCCCTTGTTTATTCCAATCAATGATTATGATCTATTCATCCAGATCAAAACAAACACCCAGCATTGTACAGTATTCTCATAACTGGGATCATAAAGTGTAAACTGTAGGCAAGTCCAAGACTCTTATTTCTAATAATTCAATTACATAAGTGGTAGGTCTATGCTTTTTTCAATCTGTCCTAAAAGAGCAAATTCAATTCTAGATTGCTGTCTCTTGGCTGTCACCTTAATTTTCAGGGCCCTTGTTCTCCCTTTGTTTTTGGCCATTCTTCTCCAAGATATTGAAAGATCTGTATTGTCTTCTTTGGTTCATTGCCATGAAAATCCTTCCATACCAAATGATTCCCAGTGCACTGACTCAACCTCAGTGTCTTTTGTAACTGCTAACTGAAGAGAATTCAAATCTATCACCCCTTAATAAGATAGTGATTAAGAATAATAAATAAAGTTTTGGTGATCTCTTTTCCATTACAATGAACTGTAATCTTTATCTGCTCTCTCTTTTTGACACCTCTTGATCCCCCTGCAGCCACCCACCCCCCCACCCCCCAATATCAAATGGAAGACAACTGGCGAATCATTGGCTTTCCCAGTGTTGCATCTGAAAAAAAAAGTATATATATATAGACCTGTGTTCAAATTAAAATTAGTTTCTTGTCATTAATCATGATATCTGCATACCAGAATTTATCCTGTGCATCTATGTCAATCATGGAAGATAAAGACTTCTGTCGCCCAAAATAACCTTCAAGAGGAATTGATCCTGCTCCTCAACACCCATTAACACTTGTATATTTACATAACAACAAACAAGGAATGGTAAGAGAAGGTACCTCCGATACTCCACAAACTGGGTCCAAGTTCCAGGTGACTAGATGCTGCTTTGTCATGGCTCCTTACACACATTCTCAGTGACTATTCTTCAAGTAAAGGTATAGTTATTTACTCCACAAAAATCTGTAATCCCTTTTCCCTGGAATCATTCTTCTGCACTCTCTTCAAAAACCACACATCCTTCTTTGATGATCAAAGCTCTAACGTTCTGGTTAGACCACACCTAGAAAGGCTCAGCATAATTTTGCTGCTTTCATACTCAGGGGATTACGCAGCCATTGATTTCACATGATTTGCTAAATGTTCTTTTGTTCTTTCTTAATATCCAGCTAACTTCAAATATTTATGCACATGCAAAGGACCCTTTAGAACCATATTGTTAAATCAACGTTGCCCCTCATTTTTCCTGCTACCAAAATATATCACCTCTGTGTTTTATTAAATTTTATCTGCACTTGTCTTTCCATTCAACTAGCCCGTCTATGTCCTTTTGACATTGATCTGCATCATCTTCACTGTCATATATCAAAGTTCAGAATCAACCTTAAATTTTGAAAGTTTAATTCTGTATTCCAACATCCAAGTAATTTATCTATGTATTAGAAAAATGTGGTGATCCATGGGGAACATGATTATCCACATCTTCTTATCTGAAAAATAACCATTTACCATGTTTTTCCCTCCTAAAGGCAATTTTATTTATTTATTCAAGCTAACACTATACTCACGGTCCATAAACCTCCAATTTTGCTAACTAATTTTTTTCAATATGATGGTAAAGGTTTTCTTAAAATCAACAGAAACATCATCTGCTGCATCCCTTTCATCAATTGTCCCTGTTACCTCAAAGCATTACATTTGTTTAATCAAGCATGATGATTTACTTCTCATAAATCCATGCTCATTACCTTAATTAGCTATCTTAATTAAAAAAAACTAATGGGCTTCTAGTCACTAATTCTGTCCTCACACTTTTTTTTTCAAGAAGGGCTTTAACATTTACCATTCTCCAATCCTCTGGTAGCTCTCCAGCACTTTAAGGAAGATTATAAGAGTATGCAAATCCTTTTGCAATTCCTATTTTTAATTTCTTTATTGACCAGGGATGCATGCCAACCAGACAGGCTGACCACAGTTAGCTTCTCCAGTCCTACCTGGTTCTTATTTTTCAGCCTTCTCATCATCTCTCCTGTCTCCAATTCTATTTTTTTTTGTTGGATGTGTTTACTCATTATTTATTGGGATTATAAGTGTGGTTGCATTCTGTGAAGGCATTTTCTATGTTGATCACTGTCGATTGATGTGATTATTGAGTACTTGCCATGTGAGAGTGGTTATCTATTGTCTGTGGGTGTAATTATTGAAACATCTCTGTAAGTGCAATTACCAATCAGTTTCTGTCATTGAGAAGCTTTATCCGTCAGCTTGGAGTTTCTCGCACTAATTAAGGATTACCCTACACAATGGAAAATTATATCTATTGTTGTCAATGATAAAGGGTCCCATCGTGTTTTCTATGATCCCTATGATTCTTTATACAGGAATTCCATTACTGTATTCAACAGCTCCACTACTGATGTGTTCAATTCTCCAACTGATAGTATCCATTCACAATAATTGTCAATAAACTGAAATGCTGCACCAATCCTACTGTGAACCATGCAGGTTGCATGAACACTAACTTAATTGCAATTCAGTGCCTTTCCACTTCATGAATCCAACCTTTTCTGGCTAATTTATAACAATCTATAGCTTGTGTTCCCCAAAGATTGCATTCTGGAACATAAATAAATCTTCTAATAAGCTAAACTAAACATTGAGACACATTTGTAGTGTATCATTTATCAAATACTCTCCTTCCTAATTATGAAGCTGAAGAACTAATAGCTTAGATTACAAAACTATTTTCATTTCCTTTAATAAAGAAAATTATTCTCGAAGGTCAGTAGATAATAATTAATGTGCTCTATGGCAGCAAGGTTGTTTGTTTAAAAATTTCTACAGCCATTTTTGCTGCCACCGCTTTCTAAAATTTATTTAAATGTGAAAAGAACACTTTTCAGCTACAGCTAATTTGCTGTCCCTTCCCTGTTTAGTGCATTGCAAACTATGAAACTGCTCCTCAAAAACAAACAGCCTTCCAGCATAGGAAGCTCTCAGGAACATTTGATTCATTGAAGTTCATTGCTCATTCCAACTTGTATAACTTACTATCATCACCTCAACGGCAATTAAGACTAGTTAATATATCTAGCAAAGTGACATGTGTGAATGAATAAGTAACAAAGGTGCAATCTTCCCATGGAACTGCACAGTTTGTGTGTGAGCTTCCATGACATGTCATTCCAAACATTGGTCAACATCAAAGTGAATAATTTCTTTACTAAGGTATATCTGACCTTCATTGTTAGAGGTGTATACATGATGCATTTGCACTTGAGAGGAGCATAAACATACAAACAAGAGAAGACCACTCAGTCCATTGAGCCTGCTCAGCCATTCAAGAAGATTATAGCTAATCTGACTTTAATGTCAAGTCCCCAATAGTTTTTCATCCTCTTGGTCATCAAAAATCTATCTACCTCTGCCTTAAAGTATTTTACTGATGCTGCATCCATTGCCTTTTGAGGAAGGGAATTCCCAAGAAACTCAGTCTACAGAGATAAATTCCCTTTTAAATGGGCACACTCTTACTTTTAAATTTTGATTCTAGTTCTAGATTCTTCCACAAAGAGGTAACATGCTTTCACCATCCACCCAGTCAAGTCCCCTCAGTATCTTATATGTTTCAATTAAGTCCCCTCTGACTCTTCTACACTCCAGATGATACAGGTCCAGCCTTTTTTCAAAGGGGAATCTGCTTATTCCAGGGATTAGTCGAATAAGCCTCCTATGAACTGTTTCCATCCTTCCATAAATACAATGACCAGTGCTGTACACAGTACTCCAAATGTGGTCTCATCAATGTCCTAAAAAAACCCTCAGGATGGTACTTGTATTCTTTCTGCTGAAGGCTGATGCAAACTATCTGTTCAATTAATCTGCCATCTCTTTAACTGCCATTACTAACTTCTAGACTTATTCTCCTCAGCCACCAACACTTACTTCCTTAACTTTTTAAAAGAAATATCTGAAGAAACATTTCCTATCTGCTTTTATGTTCTTGGCCAACTTTCTCTCACACTAGAATTCTTCCCTCCTCTTTATTTTTGAAGTAACTCTTTGCATTTTTTTAGCCTTCTGTCCAATCTCCTGAACTGCCTCCTATCTTGGGCATAATTACATGTCCTTTTTTTGAGTTTGACACTAAACTTTTAGTTTACCACAGATGGTGTGTCTGTCCATTAGAATTTTTCTTAGTTGCTGGAATGTAACTATTCTGTGCTTTCTAGAATATTCCCTGCACTGCATCTCTATTGACCTATGTCTTAACCTAAAGTGCCAGTTCACTTTCGCTAGCAGTGAAATTATTATTTTCACACCCTCAAAATTGTCCTTGTTTAAATTCAAAATAGTAGTCTTGGACCAACATTTCTCCCTTTCAACTGTTTGTAAAAATCAATCATATATGGTCACTGTTAGCAGGGGTATTTTTACTATGAGACCAGTCATTAATCCTAATTCATTGATTAAAACCAGGTCTAGTATGGCCTGCTCTTTTGGAGGCCCCATAACATACTGGCCTAAGAATTGTCCTGAAACCACTCAATAAATTCCTCCTCTAAACTACTATTTCCCATCTGAGATTTCCACTCAGTATGTAGGCACTGTTCATCATTTCAGGAATTTTGCAGATAGGGTTACTCTACCTCAAAGCGTTGATTATAGTTTCATCTGAAGGAGAGAGAGATACCAGTAAGTTAATTCATAACCTCGCTGGATATATTTTCATTCAACCTCTTCTGAGATATTATTGCACACTTCTGGTGCAGGTGGGACCAGAATTATCTGCCTTTCTCATTTTACTGGAAATTCCACTTTTTACTCCTTTGCCAATTCTATCATGGTAATTCAATTCACTACCCAGTCAATTGCACTTAGGTCTTAGCTCGAGTTATTGGTTATTTTTGAAAAACTCTTTCCCACTCTCAGACACTTTTTCAACTCTCACTTGTTGACAGGCCTTTTGTACTCTCTCCTCTCAGTTCTGATATCCTCTATTAACCTGTTCAGAGATGTCATTACACACCCCTGGCGTAGGTAGTATTTGAACCCATGTTCTCCTCATCAATGCCAGCTGTTGTTCATTGGGGTGCCTAATCTGAATCTGGAGGCTGTAGGCTAAACACACTTCATTGTGGTCATATAAGAGCAGGGATGTAATGAAGCTGTTTAAGGCTCTGGTCAGACTGCATTTTGAATACTGTGAGCAGTTTTGGACCCTTTTCCTAAGGAAGGTGTCCTGGCCTTGGAGAAGATCTTTAGGAGGTTTACAAGAATGATCCTGGGAATGAAATGCTCGTCATATGAGGAGTGGTTGAGCACTCCGTGTCTGTACTCAAAAGGACAAGGACGGATCTCATTGAAAGTTTCAGAATACTGAGAGGCCTGGATAGAGTGGACATGGAGCTGATGTTTTCATGACAGGGAGAGACTAGAAGTTGACTGCACAGCCTCTGAGTGAAGGGACAACCCTTTAGAACTGACTAAAGGAGGTATGTCTTCAGCTAGATTGTGGTGAATCTGTGGAACTCATTGCTACCAAAGATTATGGAGGCGAAGTTACTGAGCATATTTAAGACAGAAATAGATAGGCTCCTGATTAGTAAGGGGGTCAAAGACTTCTGGGAGAAGGCAGGAGAATGGGCTTGAGAAACATGCCAGCCATAATCGAATGGCAGTGTAGACTTGATGGGCCAAAATGGCCTAAATCTGCTCCTATATCCTTTGGTCTTACTGCAATGCTGAGAAAGCTCTACATTGATGGAGATGGCATCCATTAGATGAGATAATTGAATAAACCATTGTAGTGTCTTCACAGATGAGGTACTGTTCTTGAGTTAACAAGATATACTCATTGCTATCATGCAGTAAACTAACTACAGTACTAGTCAAGTTTAATTACTAGGACTTTCAGGAGCTATATACAATAGACTTGTTCATATGAAGACAAGGATGGAACTCATCTTATCCATCCATGAACCATGCGTGACATCAACATAATGCTGGAGCTTATGTAACATGAACACTAACTCCCTCAAAAACGGAACCTTACACAACAGTACGAAAACCTGGCACTGACTGACTGGAATGTCTCTGTTTGAGAAGAAATAGTCATCTGTCCCAGCATCCAGACCAATATTATTCGCTCAACCAACTCTAGCACAAAACAGTTAACTCGGTGTTCTCAAATAAAGTATGGCATAGAGCTGTGTATCTGGGTTTAAAATGAGATTTTGGAATATTGAGTGAAAAATTAACCTGAGTTGAGGGTGATGTCAAAAAAGTGACTAGGTAGAGTCAACGTATATTAAAAAATACTCCCTGGGCCCAGTGATATTCTCCTATCCCCAAATGTTCTAAAACAAAATTCCAGGCCCTCAACAAACGTTAGTACAAATTTTATGTCTGATTCTTCTCAGATTAAGCAAAAACAAAGTAACTATTAGCAGGTGTTTATTTCAAATTACTAGCAAATTTCATATTCTATTCTATATCCCATTGCATATTCCATTTCATATTCCATTTCAGTGAGCACAACAACCATTCTCAAAGAAAACAAAGCTACATTATTTATCACTAAACTAAATACACCTCAGTTCATTTCAGTTCATCCAGAGAAGCCTTAAATAACACAATAGGAGATGATTTCCAAAGCAATTTAAGGTGGTTACTTTCACAGATGTGAGATTTACACAATTACTTCTCTTTTAATGCTCAACTCCTTCAATTTTTTTGTTTAGTGTAACAAGCATTACAATATTCAAGAATTTCCTGCATTAATTTTGAATAATCTTAAAAAATTTAATCTGTTTTATCTTGAAGTTATGTCCATTATATAAAAGCCTGAAATCTTAGTCTTTCTTTTGACCTTTTATTTCTGATATCCAAACAATGGATGAAAGAAAGACTTCAACCATCTATCAATATCTGTGAGTGGGATAAAATGATAGAGAGAGGTAGCAGATAAAGTGTAATAAACCAGACAAGGTCTGAAATGGAGATGGCTGGAGATAGTATTTGAGGGATTAAAATAAAAAAGTGGATAGGGAGCGTGAGTGCCAATGAAAATGATACAGTGTTCGTGATATTGGAAATTGATTTAGAGAAAATGAGCGATAGAGAGAAAATGACACTGTAAAAGTCAAAAAAGAGACAGAGTAATAAAAAAGTCAGTGAATTATGAATTGTCATTTAATATCTGTCAAAAATTGTCTTTATTTAATTGTTAATTAATTGCAATGACTGACATTATTTATGTTCGGGTAAAATAGCAAAAAGATAACCAGCTTCGATGTTACGATTGGTGGCAAGCAATAATTAATATCACCTCACTCCAAACGTTATTTAAAATATCGGTTGAGTTCTACCATAGCACAGCATTGAGGCAACATTAACTTAATTTCTGATTAAGATTAGATTCTCTACAGTGTGGAAATAGGCCCTTCGGCCCAACAAGTCCACACTGCCCCTCTGAAGAGAAACCCACCCAAACCCATTCCCCTACCCTATATTTACCTCTGACTGATGCACCTAACACTGTGGGCAATTTAGCATGGACAATTCACCTGACCTGCACGTCTTTGGATTGTGGGAAGAAACTGGAGCACCTGGAGGAAACCCATGCAAACACGGAGAATGTGCAAACTCCACACAGACAGGTGGGAAGTGAACACAGGACCCTGGTGCTGTGAGGCAGCAGTGCTAACCACTGAGCCACCATGCCACCCACTAATGGAAGAGTTTAATCTTCTTGGTGATTTGGAAAATCTAATTGGCTGGGACTGCCATGTGAAAGAATGCAGTATATATCAGGACAGTCTCCTAGAACAATACGTTATTGATCTAACCAGGGATCAGGCATTTTGAAAACATAGGATGTTGACAGACTAGCAATACTCCACAGGACTGAAGAAGTTTTAAAAACTAAAAATGGCCATGACAATTATAAGAAAGAAGAAAATAAACCCTGAGATAAGTAAGATAAAAATGGACAGTAAAAGCATCATTCAATATATAAACAGAAAAAAAGAAGCCAAAGTTAACATAAGTCCCTGAGAAATAATAATGAGGAACCAGGAAATGATGAGGAGTTGAAAACATATCTTGTATCAGTCTTCCCTGTAGAAACACTAAGAGCATTAAAAAAAAACAAATTCATCAAGTGACAAAAGGAGGGCAGAAGTAAATACAATAACTATCATTGGAGAAATAAAGTGGAAATTAATGGGATGAAAGGCCATTAATCACCTTTGAAGTTAGAATGGCCTGCATCCTAATATTAAAGGATGTGCTTAAGGAGACAGTGGGATGCACTAGTAAATATCCATGACCTCAGGAAGTCCCAGATGAGTAGAAAACTGTCAATGGAATACCCTTACACATAAACAAAAAGAACTAAAAAGAAACATTAACACCTTCTCAGTGATTAACATTAGAATCTATTATAAAGGATATAATAGCAGGGCACTTAGTAATATATCAGATAATCAAGCACAATGGGCATGACTTCATGAGCAGGAAATTATGCCTGACAAATTTATGGCGACTCTTTGAAGAGGTAACAAGCAGGATGAATAAACTGAAACCAGGAGATACAATATATTTGTGTTTCCAAAGGCATTTGATAAGGTAATGCAAGTTGGACTACTTAATAAGAGCTCGTGGTGTTGGAGGGTGTATATTAGCATGGATAGAGGATTGACTACCTAATAGAAGTTAGAGAGTTAGGATAAGAAGGACGCTTTCAGGATAGCAACCTGTTACTAGTAGAGTGCCACAGGGATCAGTCCTGGTGCTACAATTATTTACATTTGTGTAAATTGAATGTTATATGGGGAAATGCAATGTTATACACTTTGGCAGAAAAATGGAGGTGTTGAATTATACTTACATGAAGAAAGACTGAAGAAAGCTGCAGTGTAGAGGGATTTGGGGTCCTTGTGTATAGGAAAGGCAAATAAAATGTTGGCCCTTACTTCAGTGGGAATGGAATATAAGAGTTGCGCAAGGTAAGTGAGATCACATCAAGAAAACTGTGACCAGTTCCAGGCATCTTATCTAAGGAAACATCTACTGGCATTGGAGGCAGTCCAGTGAAAGTTCGGTAGGTTTATCCTAGGTATGGAGGGGATTGTCTAATGAGGAGCAGAGCAGGTTAGGTCTGCACTCAATGCAGTTTAGACAAATGAGAGACAACCTGGTTGAAACATATAGGATTCTTAGGGGACTTGATAGTTCAGATGCTCAAAGGCCACCTCTCCTTATGGGAGTGCGCAGGACATAAGACAGCATAATTTCAGAATAATGGGTTGCACATTTGATGAGGAGGAATTTCTTCTCCGAGTGGATAGTGAATCCGTGGAACTCTTTACTGCAGAAGACTGTAGAGGCTGAGTCATTATGGCTGAGGTTGACAGATTTTTTTAGTCAGCAAGGGATTTAAGAGTTATTGAGAAAAGGCAGAAATGGAACTGAGGATTATCAGATCAGCCATGATCTCCTTGAATGACACAGCAGACCTGATGGGCTAAATGGGCTACTTCTGCATCTACAGCCTATGGTCTTAATTATAGCCTTGTAATGTCATGTTGAACAGCTGGGCACAGTTCCTGCCATGTCCAAGGAAGTCAGCATTGGTAAAATACCAGCTTCATTACATCATCATCACCAGTGTTACCATCACGACTATCATCATCATTATCATCACCATCATCATCACGACTGATCTCAGACTGCCTCAGGAGACACTTTAGCACTTCAGCACTGCACTGTGGTGCTCACCCACAACTGACTTTGCAATGCGCCTGCCTGATCAAATTATGTGTTGGGATACACATCCATCTGGTCGACCTCTAAGATTCATCTACAAGATGAAAAATGCAAGCTCTTCATTTGCTTCTGTAGCACTCACTCACTTTGCACTAATTTGGACATTCACAGCATCTCTGCCTTGCCTTTATGTACAGACGCAGAGCCACGAAGCTAGGTCATGCTTGCCAGTATTGAACAGTCAAGTGAATGGGCATGCTGCCAAATGACTTCATGTTACATCAACGTGACACTGACAGTATGTGCGAGCACCTTCCATGGCAAACACACATGTGCTTCTACCAAATGGCTATATTTGAAGGTCTAAGGGAAGTAGACCTTAGGTGAGTGAGGGCTGACTCTGGCCAGTCCCGGGGTGCCATCACACAGTCAGTCAAGGGCATCATCTAATCTCAGTCCAAGGGTTTGGCCATGATCAGTGAGGCAATCAGTGTAATCAGGGTCCTCCAGTCTGGAAATTGGGCCACACTCAGTCCAGGAGGTCAAAACTGAACAGTATGGAGAATTCAGGCAGGTCAGTCTAGAGATGTAGAGACACTAGTCAGGGTCACGGTCAGTCCTGCGGGTTTGAGATTGGACAAGGGCCAGTTCCTATTGTATTGGGTTGTAACAGGGCATTCTACTGGACCTAGTTTCGCAGGCAGCCACCAGCCTGTCCATGGAATGGCCAGATGCACATATACTGGAGTCAGCACACTGGGATGAACATTGGTTATTGCTTCTGGCTTTGGGATTGAACAAGAACCAGCACTATGCAGACTATTTGCATAATTGTTGAGGTGAGCAGAGGAAGGTTGCACGAGAGAAGTCACCATGGCTCATGGAGAGAAACCTCCACGTAACTCCCTGAAATTGATACTTTGCCAAAATCTGAGAAGATTCAAACTTATGGTTCTGTGCAGCATAAGGCAGATTTAAAATTATGCCCACAACATTATTTCAGTCAATCCAATTTTCAGCTTATTCACAGTTTCACAGGATTGAGCCCATCACATCATCTCCCTCACCAACCCATTCTCTCTTCAGACTTCAATTTGCTGAATCATTTCTTGCATTCTCTTCCTGTCAAGAATCACAATGCAGAGATAACAGAAGGCAGTCAAACCATTTTGAATATCTTTGGTTCTATCACACATTATTGATCTGCAGCTGGTTTCACTTCATTAATTCCATCATTCACTATTAATTTAACATTGATTTCACGGCTATTGATCTGCCACTGATTTCCTTACTAATTATTGATCTTCTTCTGCTTCTATTACTATTAATCTGCCACTGATTCCATCACCAAATGATGTATAATCTTAAAATTAGGACCATTAATTCATGACTGACAAAAAATAAGCACGCCTGCAGTTAGCAACCACCCACAATTGCATCTGAGCATACAGTCTGATCCGAAGCCTGTGATCGCCTTCCAGGGCTCCCAGTGATTCTCCAACACCACTATCACCCTCAACAACTGCTCCTTATCCAATGTTCCTCAGCCGTGACCTGAGGTAACAGCTGTACTTACATGACAACCAGTCAGCTTCTCTGTACGGCTGGCTCTATCTGAGAAACAGGTTTCAAAAAGTCAAAGGCAGGACTTGGGGACAATGGCTCAGTGGATACCATTTCTGCCTCTGCATTACAAGTTTGTGGATTCAATTTACACTCCAGAACGTGAGCGTATCTTGTACTGAGTGAGTGTTGCAGTCTCAAAGAACTGTGCTTTGCTATGGCTTTAAATCAATTCCATGGCTGCAGTAGTATACATATGAGTGGTTCACAGTGGATAAACTGGAGTTTAGTGAATAAGTGAATGTACTTTTATATTTTATGGGGTAATCTCTTTTTGTTCATAAATTCTAGCATTGCTTGCTTGCTGTTTTAAGTTAGAGTTGTAGTGTTGTAAAGATAAACAGTACAAAAACAGACCCTTCAGTCCCATTGTCCATGCCGACCAGATATCCTAAATAGGTCATGCTAAATTGCCCATAGTGTTAGGTGCATTAGTCAGAGGGAAATGGGTCTGGGTGGGTTACTCTTTGAAGGTTGGTGTGGACTGGTTGGGCCGAAGGGCCTGTATCCACACTGTAGGGAATCTAATCTAAATCTAGTCCCACTTACCAGCATTTGGCTCATGTTCCTCTAAATCCTTCCTATTCATGTACCCATCCCAGATGCCTTTTAAATGTTGGAATTGTATTAGCCTCCGCACTTCCTCTGGCAGCTCATTCCATACAAGCACCACCCTCTGCATGAAAAAGTTGCCCCTTAGGTCCCTTTTAAAATTTTCCACTTTCACCTTAAGCCTATGCATTCTGGTTTTGGACTCTCCAACCTCAGGGAAAGCAGGAGAGTCCAAAAAAAGACTTTGTCTATTTACCCTATCCATGTCCCTCATGATTTTATAAACCTCAAAAAAGATCACCCCTCAGCATCTGATGCTCCAGGGAAAACAACCCCAACCTGTTTAGCCTCTCCCTATAGCTCAAACCCTCCAAACCTGGCAACATCCTTATAAATCCTTTCTGAAGCCTTTCAAGTTTCACAACATCTTTCCGATAGGAGGGCGACCAGAATTGCATGCAGTATTGCAGAAGTGGCCTAACCAATGTTCTGTACAGCTCAACGTGACCTCCCAACTCTTATACTCAATGCTCTGACCAATAAAAGCAAGTGTAACAAACACCTTCTTCACTATCCTATCTACTAATGACTCCACTTGCAAGCAACTATGAACCTGCACCCCGAGGTCTCTTTGTTCAGCAACATTTCTCAGGACCTTACAATTAAGTGTATAAGTCCTGCCCTGATTTGCCTTTCCAAAATGCAGCACCTTCATTTATCTAAACGAAACTCCATCTGCCACTCCTCAGCCCATTGGCCCATTGGCCCATCTGATCAAGATCCAGTTGTATCCTGAGATAACCTGTCCATTACACCTCCAGGTTTGGTGTCACCTGCAAATGTACTAACCATACCTCCTATGTTCACATCCAACTCATTTATATAAATGACAAAAAGCAGTGGACCCAGCACTAACCCTTGTGGCACACCACTAGTCACAGGCCTCCATTCTGAAAAGCAACCCTCCATTACCACCCTCTGTCTCTACCTTTGAGCCAGTTCTGTATCCAAACAGCTAGTTCTTCCTCTATTACGTTGTAACGTCTTCTAGATTTGGACAGGGTTGATCAAATGTTCTGCTGGAGATGATATAATTAGCTATTTCAGTGAATGGTTCTGTAACTGTCAGTAAACTCTACCATAGAGTCATAGAGTTGTACAGCATGGAAACAGTCCCTTCGGCCCAACTTGTCTATGCTGACCAGCCATTCTAACTTAACCTAGTCCCTTTGCCAGCATTCATTATATGAATCACAATAGGTTAAATAAGGGAGTTTAAATGTAATGAGTGCAGCAAGACAGGGTAGAATTACTGATAGTTTGGTGAGAAAACAAGTTCAGTGAGGATGGGAGCTTTTTTAAACATTTTTCTTCTTCTTTTGTCAATGTCCAAGAGACAGACTTTGGAAAACAGTTCACAAAGACTGACATCACAGGAGAACTGCAAGTTCATTGCTATAAAATACAGATTCGAGATTAAAGGTAACCTTAAGTTATGGCAGGGCATCCTGACCATGTGGAATGCCAACCATGTGGCAAGTGAGAAACAGTGAATGAACACGTGCAGAAAACATCAACTGCAGAAACTTCAGAACTCAAGTGGCAGCTTGAATCATTGTGGTGCGTCCATTCAGGTGAGATTTACATAGGGAACATGTAAAGAGAGGTTGTCTCACCTCAGCTTAAGAGCATGCAGGCAGACAGGTGACCACCAGATGTCCAAGGAAACCATGGAGGTTGTAAAGGATGCTTCTGAAGTCCTGCTCAAGAGTCAGTTTTCCATTAAATAAATAGGAAAACAAATCAACATTTCTGCAGCTGTAGATGCGATTCCAAGATAGTGTTTGTTTCCCTGTTTCCAGGGTGAAGGGTGACACAGAGCAGCTGCAGGATATTCTTCTGGGGGAAGGTGATCAGACAGACGTTATTGTTCATGTTGGTAGCAATGATAAGCGATAAGATTAAATACAAATAAAACACCACCTTGGACACATAACAGGAAGTCCTAATGCTCATTCAGAGAGCTGTTGCAGAAATTATGGACCATACGGCCTCTTTGTGCACTGCAAAAACTCTGATTTTGAGCAGGAGAGTTATCCTCAGTGTCTTAGCCAATATTTATCTCAAGCAACATCAGTGAAAAGACAGAATATGGGGTCATTATTTGCATGGCTGATTGGGGAAGCTAACAGCAGAAAATGGCTGCTGTTTTTTTCCTGGATTGTCCTGTGGTTGTAAATATGCACTATACAATTGCATGTCTTTTTTTTGTTTTCTTTCACTTCTGCATTTCCCATAAATATTAGGCTAGCGGTTTCGCGAAGACTCCTCAATGTTGCAAACAGTAAAGCAGGCATGATACTGATACATAGACTTTGTAGTCAAGTGCTTCCTGCTCATTTTCAATTAATGCTGTGGAATCTGATGTCTCAAGTGGAGAACACAGAAGGGTCAGCTTTTGCCTTGGCTTCACACAAACCAAAGAAAGCTGATAGGTATAACTAATCTGCATCTTGAAGACAGGCATAATTAATCTGCATCTTGTCAAAGACCAGAAGAAAATTGCTGACTATGCAGGATGTAATTAATACTGGCAGGTTCCAGGTTTATCCATCAATCTGCCGTGTCTTTACAGAGCAGACTGGTGATCGATTTGTATTACAGGAGCTCTGGAAACAGGAATTGGTATTAAAGTCATATACAGGCACCTTGAAAACAAAGATATAATTAGGCATGGGCTCACAACAATGCTGCACAGTGAGCTTGTTTGCTTTCTTTGATTTGATTGATTTATTGTCACGTGTACCTAAGTACAGTGAAAAGCTTTGTTTATGAGCAGTACAGGCAGGTTGTAGTAAGCAAGGACATACAGATCATAGAGTGAAAAAAATTAGAGGCATACAGGTCACAGTGCACAGGGCACGCACGGAGCAAGATCAACATTAGCAAGATCAGCATTATTTTGAAGTTAGACAGTCTATTCATCAGTCTAATAATGACTGGGACGAAGTTGTTCCTGAATGTGCTGGTGCTCGTATTCAAGCTTCAGTGTCTTCTGCCTGACTGCAGAAGAACATTACTGGAGACTCATGGGTCTTTGATGATGTTGGCAGCCTTTCAATTGCAATGGACCAAGTAAATGAAGACCATGGAGGGGGGATTGGCCGCCATGATTGTTTGGGCTGTGCACACCATCCTCTGTAGTTTCTTATCATCCTGGGCAGAGCAGTTGCCATACCAAGTCGTCATGCACCTGGACAGTATGCTTTCAATGGTGCATCTGTAGATGTTGGTGAGGGTTCTGATGGACATGCCAAATTTCCTGAGCTACCTGAGGAAGAAGAGGCGTTGTTGTGCTTTCTTGACCGTCACATCTACGTGGGAAGCCCAGGACAGGTTATCGTCACTCTGAGGAACCTGACGCTCCCCACCCTCTCAACCTCAGCTCTGTTGATGTAAATGAAGGCATGTTCTCCTCCTTTCTTTTTGAAGTCAACAATCAGTTCTTTAGTTTTGTCGACCTTTCACCTCAGAGTAGCTGTATGTTAACCCAGGACAGGCCAATAGATTCAAAGTCTCTTCTTGGAGAGTTCAGAATGGAATTTGGATATGAGCATACATTACATGGTAGTTCATCATCATCTCCCTCAAGGGTAACTAGGGATGAGTGGAAATGCTGATCTTAGAAAGCTGGACTAACATCCCATGAAAGAATAAAAAGACTCAATGGTTAGTTTAGAAAACATAGACATTAAGGAGACAGTTCAAAATGAATGGGAAAAGCTTTACTCTGTACATAAACTGCCACACAAATGTTTTCTGGAGAGAGGGAGATAGATTTCTTCTATATTCAACCCGGACAGTCTCTGATGTGGGAGGTTTTGAGGATACATTGTGGAAGGAGCTTTACTGAGCACAGTAACGCTTGTGGAAGACTGTGGGCAGAGGTCTTACATAACTGATACACAGCAAATGTGCACAGGCTGCAGGGTGGAGTGGACTTCACCATGAACTCTGGCATCAGCATCCTATATCTGACCAGTTACAAAATACACAAATGCCAAGCACCCTCACTGGTTGGCGGAAGTATTTCTAAAGAAATCTAACCCTATTCCTGAAGGAGTAAAAATTGCTGCCTTCCAGATTTGTTGCTAGACCCTCATCAAACACAAGAATGGAATCACAGCACGGGAAGATTGCTCCACTTTCCATTGTCTGAATCTCTGTGGACAGACAGAATATGATTTCTCAAGAGGGCCTGTCTCTATCTTTGCTGAACCCGTTGGGGTAGCTTTCCAGTGAAGAAGTATGAAAAGGAAAATAAAATGTAATTACACTCAGGACTTCATATGATATAAATATTTCATCTTAATGTATTGGGAAATGTAAATGAATCATTTATATTATCTCAAGTTTTCCTCCCAACTTTAGGAAATCAACATGGCTAGAACGGAAGTTGAGGAAATGATGTGAGGGAGATGGACAGGTTTTTGACTGTGGAAATGAATTGCAGTGCAGCAAGGAAGGCACTGAGTTAAGCTCTGTTGTGTCACAAGACTTCACAGCTTTTCATCAGAACTATACTTGGAATGGTCAGTTGCAGAATTCTCTCATTGTCAGTGAAATGGCTGAAAGCATCTTGGGCTTATCTTTAAGTTAAAATTCTCTGAATGTCTGTGTGAAGCAGTTACCAACACATATTCTATATTCCTCTTAGCAAGAAATTTGAGGATATATGAGTGCAGTATAGGGGAAGTGGGGTTGAAGTCTTCCTTTAATAGCTATGATTTACTGTTTGTCAGTGTCTTTGGGTGAGACTTTAAGCCAGGGCCACATCTTCTCTCACAGGTGAACATTAAATAAAAAGATGGTGCTATTTTAAGCAAGATTGAAGAGTTCTCACAAATGCTCCAGACCAATACATAGCCTTTAACAATTTATCCAAAACAAATAAAACAAATTATTTGGCTTTTATTGCATTGTTGCTTGTGTGTGTTTTCTGTACAGAAGTAGGGTGCTGCAATTCCTACATTACTACAATTATTGCATTTCAAAACTGGCTGAAAATTGCTTTTCAACTTCCAGTAGTCATGAACAACAACATGCAAATGAAGGGATTACATTTTACAGAGTACTGTATCAAGCAGCACTAATGCAGACATACACTGATTCCCTAGAATGCAGGATCTGTTTTTCAGATGCTATCTGAGCAACATTCCTCAGTGAAAAATGACTGCTCTTTGGGAATTGATGGAATCTACACAATGGCTTACTTTCTTTTAACCACCAAAGGAAGTGCCTACGAGTAGCTGGTGAGAATATGTCAGTCTCTTTCAATTCTGCAACCACTGGAAGCCTGCCATGCTGCTTGATGCTTTGTGCATACACAAGTGCACCTTTGAAGATGTACTCTGTGATCTGAACTGTAAAACCAGGAGCGTTAGTCCTAGGTGGAGAACTGCTTATATCATCAACAATATTAACGCGATAAATATGCAGCTGAAGAGAACCCATGCAACTGAGGAAGGCAAGAATACAGTAAGGCACTCGGGGAGAAATGCAAGTGCAGTGAGAAGGTACCGCAAATCTGAAAAGGAACAATGTGGAAATACAAGAAGTGAGAGGATAAATGGGTGAGCATGAGTGGGAGCACATGAGGATGAAAGAGTGAACCAGAAAGGGAGGAGTGTGGGAGTGGGAAGAGGATGAAAGAGCAAGTCTGAGGGGAAGCAATGAGAGAGCAGCAAAAGATAACAGAGTAAGCATAAGAGATGTTGCATAAAGTAATGATTCTGAGAAAATTGATGCTGAGGACTGCATTGAGCACCATCCAATTTGATGATGGCAGAAGGCAGAAAATCTTAGGATTGCAAAGGACACAGACCTGCTATCCTCGGACTTCACAAGGTCTTATAACAACAATATAACTTGCACCGGATTGTTATTATACAATAAACTACACCTTGTTTAAGATGAAAGCCTGTTCTCACTCGGCAACCTCGTGCAATTCTCTCCTATCAGAGACCAAACAGGCCTTGTAGACCCAGTCAGAGAAGAATGATGTGGACAACTATCTATGCAAGCACATGATGGCAGCAGTTGGCATAGGCTGCTTATATGTCAGAGTGGCATTAGTATGATTGGCATTTGATTTAGCTGTAAAATTCCACTGAATCCAGAAAATACCTCCAGTTACAGCTTTAAATGTGACTCAGGCAGATAATCAGCCACACAAGGAACTGAAAAAGCAAATAGCCTGCATCACACAACCATGTGGCAGACTGTAAAAAGGTAGAACATACAGACAAGGGAAAAAACACTTCAGACCTAGTAAGAAAAGGACACAAGTAAGTGAGAGTTCGATGCAAAACAGAACCGGCACACTAGTCACACTTGGTGGTTACAGATTGCATTGGGTATCAATAAACTGTAGGAGCAGTCCTGATCTGAAGTTCAACCACGGAAAGCAAACAGACATCAGAGACTCCGTCAATAAGTTCAAACCCCTGGTTGATCAGGGAAGTTTTCAAAATAATAAATGGTGCAGTTGCCAGCTGAAATGGCTGAAAATAAATAAAATAAAGACGACAAATATAGCAGGTAGCTGTCACAAAACATGGAAATCAAGGCTACAGCAGTAATTTAAATTGAATCATAGAGTCATCGAGTCTAGAGTACAGCGCGGAAACAGACCCTTTCGTCCAACCCATCCATGCCGACCAGATATCCCAAGCCAATCTAGTCCCACCTTCCGACACCCGGTCCATATCCCTCCAAACCCTTCCTATTCATCCAGATGCCTTCTTTTAAATTTTGCTATTGTACCAGCCTCCACCACTTCCACTGGCAACTCATTCCATACACGTATCACCCTCTGCGTGAAAAAGTTGCCCCTTAGGTCTCTCTTATATCTTTCCCCTCTCACCCTAAACCAATGCCCTCTAGTTCTGGACTCTCCCACTCCAGGGGAAAGACTTAGTCTATTTATCCTATCCATGCCCATCATGATTTTGTAAGCCTCTATAAGGTTACCCCTCAGCCTCCGCACTACAGGGAAAACAGCCCCAGCTTGTTCATCCTCTCCTTATAGCTCAGATCGTCCAACCCTGGCAACATTCTTGTAAATCTTTTCTGAACCCTTTTAAATTTCACAACATCTTTGTGCGGCACGGTGGCACAGTGGTTAGCACTGCTGCCTCACAGCGCCTGAGACCCGGGTTCAATTCCCGCCTCAGGCGACTGACTGTGTGGAGTTTGCACGTTCTCCCCGTGTCTGCGTGGGTTTCCTCCGGGTGCTCCGGTTTCCTCCCACAGTCCAAAAGATGTGCAGGGTCGGGTGAATTGGCCATGCTAAATTGCCCGTAGTGTTAGGTAAGGGGTAAATGTAGGGGTATGGGTGGGTTTCGCTTCGGCGGGTCGGTGTGGACTTGTTGGGCCGAAGGGCCTGTTTCTACACTGTAATGTAATCTAATCTAATCTAATCTTTCTGAAAGGAAGGAGACCAGAAATGCACGCAATATTCCAACAGTGGCCTATCCAATGTCCTGTACAGATACAACATCACCTCCCAACTCCTGTACTCAATACTCTGACCAATAAAGGAAAACATACCAAATGCCTTTTTCACGATCCTATCTACCTGCGACTCTGCTTTCAAGAAGCCATGAACCTGCACTCCAAGGTCTCTTTGTTCAATAACACTCCCTAGGTCCTTACTGTTAAGTGTATAAGTCCTGCTAAAATTTGCTTTCCCAAAATGCAGCACCTCACATTTATCAAAATTAAACTCCATCTGCCACTTCTCAGCCCACTGGCACATCTGGTCAAGATACCGTTGTAACCTGAGGTAACCTTCTTCACTGTCCACTACACCTCCAATTTTGGTGTCATCTGCAAACTTACTAACTATACCTTTTACACTCACGTCCTTGCAACACCTTGAAAAATTATTGGAAATGCATGTATTTATGGATTAAGACATCTGAAATATGGACGTGTGTGGAAATTACTGGGTTGCATAGAATTTACCATGTGACTCATCTTTTGACTTTCTTGTTCTCGGCAAAAGAGACTATGATATATTTTCTGTTTTCAAAGCATGTCTAGTAAAGTTTTTAGAGACAGGTACACCTTTATTGTCTTAGTTGTTGAGCAAACAGATTAGGAAAGCCCAATTAGATCTATGTTGCTATCACCTAGCAACAACTCTGGATTGAGGTCATTCATACATTTTTTGGTACACTCCTAGAAGCTGTGCACAGTTGTTGGATAAGATTACAAGGACAAGAAGTAATGTCTGTCTCAGTCAATGAGTGAGAGAGCTTGGAGCAGAAAGCAGCACTCTGTGTCTCTCTGTGAAGCAGTTTGATAAAATCTGATAAAGTCAGATTTATCATAGTCTCTTAACAGTTTCTCAGCTAAATCTAAAATCTAGCCTAAAAATTTTAAATTATTTTGTGACTGTCCACAATGAGATCTCGTCATTGGAAATTCAAAGGAACAATTGAAAATCAACCCATTTTTGTCATCTGAATTTCCCCCTTGACACCAATGGTTTTTAAAAAAAAATTTCCAACTTGTTTATTGTTTCTCGCCACCCGTATTAGTTTGGTGGTGTGCTTGACAGTAAGACAGACATAGTTTCAATCATATGGTTGTTCTGTTCATAACCAGTTTTCTACTTATTTACTTGCAATGTGCTATTTTTGACCTTACTGAAAATTCCACTGAAATGATTCATTTTGATCTAATTAACAGTGTGAGACAGAGAGAGAGAAAAACACATTGACCATTTTTGTGATTGAACAATACAATTACGTGCCTGGTGCACCTTATGGCATACAGTTCCTCCTCTTGTCAGATTTATAACAACATTATGGAGCCAATATTAAAACAACAAAGTGTCAATTTTAAATCCATACCACACAGGCTAACAGAAGAAGTTAAGGAGACTATTAAAGTCATAATAAAGTGAGAGATCTATAACTGAAGCCTTGGTTAAACTGGGAAGAAAATATTAAAGCCACAGAAAGCACTGATTGATTTGGAGAAGCTCTTGAAATGAATAAACTTTATCAAAACTGGGAGGAAGCAGGTATTTATGGACAATGGACATCATCTAGGGAAAGCTGTTCATCAAAGCGGAAATCTTCTTTAAGGCTACAGGCAGCAGGATCTATTCAATAAAATCAGAGAAAGGGATGGAAATCATTTATTAGACTGTGAAAAGTGGGAAGTTGTCCATTTTGCTTGGAAAAAGTCAGGAAACCCCCATTTTAGACACACAGGGTAGGAAACATCCACTTTGCTTGCAGAAAGTGGGAAAACTCCACTTTGGCTCGAAATGGAGCGGAAAACCCTTCGGGTAAGCGGTACAGGGCATTAGCAGTAAACTGCACTGTCAAAGCTGAGGCCACTCTTTAAAAATGCTCTATGATGGATTTTAAAATCTTTTTGACAAACAGAATAAAGCAACACTGATGTACTACATGTTTAAAAACCTTTAAAACAAAATGAGTAAAGCAGCACTGAAACACTGAAGAATTGAAAGACTTTAATGAAAGAACAATAAATAGTCACTTTAGGAAGGTATGGCTATGGAAGTAATGTTGCCA
The DNA here is from genome assembly GCF_004010195.1 of Chiloscyllium plagiosum. Lineage (NCBI taxonomy): Eukaryota > Metazoa > Chordata > Chondrichthyes > Orectolobiformes > Hemiscylliidae > Chiloscyllium > Chiloscyllium plagiosum. The sequence goes on along the minus strand of NC_057732.1, from coordinate 36,159,711 downwards.
TGTAGATTTAATTTCAGAATATAGATAAAACTTCAATTTCTCCAAAATAGAACATGGAAGATATAATTACTAAATGCAGAATTGTTTCCAAACTAGATGCTAAGTCAGAAGCTATACAAGTAAACACATTTTTGTGTTTGATTATGACCATAGCTGATGACATTATACCTTGCCAATGCAGAAGCCAAATTGCTGACAGGTTTGGTGAAGTTTTGATGAAGCTAGTTATTGAAAATTACTTTACTGTGAGAACAAATAAGATTTGTGTAAGAGCAAGATTTAACAGAAGAATTCTGCATCCAGGTGAATCCATGGATAATTTAATCAACAACATCCACAGATTAGTAGAAAAATGTAGTTATAAAGTTTGGGTTAGAATTCATAAGAGATAGAATTATTTTTGCAACTGGTGATGAAACTTTGGCAGGTCTGTTACACTCCAAAAAGTATTTGACTTTGGAAGAAGCCACTCTGTTGGTGTGTGAAGCAGAATTTGAAAAGCAAGCCAGATCATCCCGAAGAGAGAAGATCGCCCTTTTATTTGGAGATCAGCAGAATTCATTCAGTTTATAAACGATCAAAACCTTAAAACATACACATGACAATTAAGCCAGTTTGCAGACACCAACAGTTGGAGCAGTGTGGAACAAGGAGACCTCACAGGCACAACGTTCTGAAGAAGGGTCACTGGGTCAACTCTGATTTCTCTCCAAAGTTGTTGCCAAAACTGTTGAGATTTTACAGCAAGTTCTGTCTTTGTTTCTGCACTAAAAGAGTCTTCCTATGTATTCTGAGGGTAAAAATGACCCAGCCAATTTACTTTAGCCAGAAGCAATTTATGTCAACTGACAGCCCATTAGTTTTAAGTTTAACACTAAGAAGGGTTTCACTATGTTATCAGATTGCATTTGGGGAGTGACAACACAGAGATTACAGAGTTGAAAAATGTGGTGCTGGAAAAACACAGCAGGCCAGGCAGCATCCGAGGAGCAGGAGAATCGACGTTTCGGGCATAAGCCCTTCTTCAGGAATGAGGCTGGTGTGCCAAGTGGGCTGAGATAAAAGGTAGGGGGGAGGGGCACTGGGAATACGATAGGTGGAAGGAGGGTGTTAGGCCGGAGAGGGGGTGGGGGTGGAGAGGTCAGGAAGAAGATTGCAGGTCAAGAGGGCGGTGCTGAATCCGAGGGTTGGTTCTGAGATAAGGTGGGGAGAGGGGAAATGAGGAAGCTGGAGAAATCTTTTATCTCAGCCCCCTCCCCCCTACCTTTTATCGCAGCCCGCTTGGCACACCAGCCTCATTCCTGATGAAGGGCTTATGCCCGAAACGTTGATTCTCCTGCTCCTCGGATGGTGCCTGGCCTGCTCTGTTTTTCCAGCACCACATTTTTCAACTCTGGTACTCCAGCATCTGCAGTCCTCACTTTCACACAGAGATTACAGCCTACAATACTGAATCTATATGGTCCAGTACATACAGATCCCCAGATTAAAAAAAATACTACTGGCAACTTTGCCAAATTCTAACTCCTGAATGTGAGTGCGTGTCTTGCCCTCACCCTTTTATTCAAATGGCATAAGGACTTCAATTATTTACAGTCAATAACAAACAGTTCAAAAGACAGAGGGTTATGCCAAGCCTGTTCAACAAGTGACAATAGATCATGGACCAGCCAATTATGGAAGTATAGATCCAGGAAATGATAATTACCAAACAAACAGTTGTTGAACAAGTGATCTAGGGACATCCAGTAGAAGCTTAAATTGGTCTTCCCATACTTTGCCAGAACCTAGACAGAATCTATCCAGATATCAAAGTTGGCATATGAGATTTGTTTCTTATGGTCAACTAGATAAAAATCTGTGACTATAACAGATTGACAGCAATGTTTTCCACTAGCTATCTTACTGAAGATAGTTCAGAATATAGAAATCAGAATAGTTTGCTAGAATATGTAAAAAATGAGGAACATAATGAGCAGTATGAGCCATTTAAGCACACTGATGACCTTTGAACTGAATTTGTTCAGACATTAATACAACCTGGTGAACACCTATTTCCAGCAGATTCAAATTTTGTATTAAGTGATGAGCCAACAAACGTTCATGAAGAATATTTCAATTCTACTCTTTCAATGAAGAGTCATCAACATCAGCAGCAGTGACAGAGATTATGCTAAGTTAGGTGCAATCCTCAAGTATCATGACTGAGGAAGTGAACATGTTTGGTACACCAGTAAAGCCAGTACAGATGGCAAATGCATGCATCCAATCTAATTAATGCATTGAAGTAAACCAACAGATTTTCCGGCAGATTGACAACGAAGATTTGTTTGGGTTGCACAAGGCTCCATGGAAACCACCAGTGAGGTGAGACGACCAATGTCCACAGATTCATGAAATGGTCACGAATAAATTCTGGCTGTCAAATCATAGTATATCAGTAAAGACAGTAACCTCTTTCACCAGGGAGGCTGTCTTCCATTAAGGAAATTCATGAGATACAAGGACCTGCAGATGATGTTTTGAGACACAAACTAGAGTTCCTGTGCAAAGGAAGAGATTAAAAAGTGAAGAGAGATTTCACAGATCTCATAGAGCCCAAAACAGAAGCAAGATCAACAATCCTGCAGCAAAAGTCATTCTATTTTTCCCATGTTCAAATAGAACATATTTTGTACAGATTGTGGAACCTCCAAACCACCTGAATTTGTGAAGTCAGAAACTTGATGGGAAATGGGTAGTGGTAAATGTAATTATATAGATTAATGTATAAAAGTTACGGTGAAAAGAGACTTGAATGAAAATGTTGAAAAAGGTAATGATTCTTAAAAGGTTAATGCATACAGGCCATCCAAACGTATGATGCTGTTTGGATCTGGGTGGCAAAAGCCAGAACATTTTGGGATCCTGAAGTGGACAGATACATTCTCCTCAGATGAGCATTTTATTGCCCAGAGGGCAGTTAAGAGTCAACTGTGGGTCTGGAGTTTTTGGATTAGTGGTGCTGGAAGAGCACAGCAGTTCAGGCAGCATCCGAGGAGCAGCAAAATCGACGTTTCGGGCAGAAGCCCTTCATCAGGGTAACAAGAGTAGGCCAAACTAGATAGGAATGGCAGATTTCTTTCCCTATAAGACATTAGTGACCCAGGTTGGTTTTTACGACAATTGGTAGTGTATAGTTAACAAATAGCCAGCTCTCTATTCCCAATTTTTATTGAATTCACATATCACCATCAGTCATTGGGGATTTGAATCCGTCTCCTCAGAACATTAGCCTGGGATTATGAATTTTCCTCTAACACAGTAGACCAAGTAAGCCCTGTAGAAACAGCTTGAAAATTCGGATGACATCTACTCAAACACAAGTTGACACTGCATACTAGTATAATAAGAAGCAATGGTGAGACAGCCAAGAGAGGATCGATACAGTCTGACAGGCAGCAGTGCAAAAGAATTAAATAGGATAGGTTGAAAAGCATGAATTGCAACAGTGCAGCGTTATCGAGAGGATAACAGTGAGACTTAGTGTAAGTAGTGCTTTCACAGAAGGAAGCCAGCGAGCTGGAGAGGGGGCACAGAGTGAGAACAATAAGAAAATAAAGGATTGCGCTTCGAAGGGAACAATGGCAAAAGCAGTTAGAAGATGACAGTGAGTCTGAGAAGCAGTGGTGAAAGACTGAGTCGAATAGGAAGCATTATGAGAATGAATCTGAAAGAGAGAAATGCAGGAATGAGCTTAGAGGGAAGAGGGTGAGAGTGATCTGAAAGACAAAGTGGTCAGAGTGAATCACAGAGTAAGCAGGGCAAGTTTGAATGGAAGCAATGCAACAGGGTACCAATGCATGGGAGAAGGAGCTATGGGAAAGGGAATCTGAGAGGAAGGAGGTACAAAAGTGAGTCTGAGGGAGCAATACAAGGGTGGGTCTGAGAGGGAGCACTGTGAGGGCGAGTCTGACACAGTGTCAGAATTGCCTCATTCTGTGCCATAAGTAGCCCTATGACACTAAAAAGATACCAGGAAGGAGCAACAGAAACAGAAGGAGTGCACACATTCCTATCTTGTTCAGAATATGCCAGAGTTGATGTTACTAACAGTTTGAATAAATAAATTATTCATCCTGGAGAGCAGAGCAGAATTTTAACTTCAATCAATAGCTTGCTATGTCCTTCATGTACTTTGAAGTATATAGTTCTTAAGCCATGTTTCCTCTAGGTTTCTGAGGGTTACTTTAACTGAGTAGACAGATTTTAAACATAAGACTGATGGAGCTCGTGTACAAATTCTGATTCATCTTCTCTCGGATAAGACGTTTGCATTGCATCCCGATTTTAATGACATGTTAATGAGCTCCCAGTTAAAATTCTTCTGAAGTCACTAATTACATCTGCTGCAGCTGGTATTGGTTAAAAGAATGATTAAATAGAGAGAGTTTAAGAAGGCATTTACTTGTGGCATCTCATTATTCTATGAGAAATTAGCAGATTCTGGATTTAGCTCAACAATTCATTTTCTGTTGGTTTTGTAATTCACATTTCCCTTGTTCATTCAATGGTAAAACAACCACATCTGCTGCAACATTGACCCAAAAGCACAAAGATTTGGTTCAGTCACTTCTGAACATCAAGTTCATGTATACTAAAGACCTCATCATCCCATTGAAAATCCTGTTCTAACTGTAAGTAGCACTGCACTGAAAGTTCTCTTCAATCTCGCCTAATCTTTGGGTAATATTTTATTGAAATTCCCTAAAGCCGTTGAGTAACAATGCATGGCAAGTCCTCTCCAAACTGTGGATGATACAACATTGAACTATCCCTCCAAATTGTTAAATATTAACCATCTCACATTGACATGAAGCAGCATTACCAGTGTCAAGTACACATCCTGGAAGCCACTACTGATCATAAACTGTCCTGGACCAGCCATATAAACACTGTGGCTACAAAAACAGACCAGAGCTGCATATTCTGCAGTGAGTGATTCAATCCCTAACTTCTCAAAATCATTTCCATTATTTACAACATAAGTCAAGAGTGTGATGGAATGCATCCATTTGCATGGACGCATGCAGCTCTGACATTAATCAAGGACAAAACAAACCACTTGATTGGCACACATCTCCACTGACTTCTATATTTAATCCCTCTTGCACAATACCCAATTTCAGCTGTTTGACCATGTAAAAGACGCAGTGCAACAACTAATCAGGTTCCTTTAACAGCACCTCCCAAACTGTGACCTCTACCATGTAGATAGACAAAGGCAACACGTTTATGAAATGCTCCTAATTCAAATTTCTGCATAAAGTCAAATAATATCTGGAATTGGAAACACATCACTGTTCCTTTGTTGCCACTGGATCAAAATATTTTTACCCATCATAACTGTGGGTCACTTTCAGCAGATATATTTCAACAATTCATGATGAATTTGAACAACTCATGTTCAAAAGCATTATCATCTTTTCACAGACTTTTTCAGAGACAAATGGGGAACAATAATAACTGTTGGACTCACCAGTAGTGCACAAATCCCATGATGAATAAAATAAAATAAAATAAATGACACAAAATACTCATTGAGGTCTCCTGTGATCTATAAGCAACATGCATATTCTCTGATCTGTGGATAAAATGTGATTGAAAGTGTATTCAATCAATGAGCAAAAATTAATGGGTAGCACACGAGTGAAGGACCCCTGCAAACAATATATTGAATTTAAAACTTCAAATTGGGAGTAATATATTGGCAAAAGCACCCTCCAAACTGTGGGTCAGCTAAATTACTTAAAGTCCCCTCAAAATAGATAGGCTGCTGTGGTTCTGTTCGCCGAGCTGGAAATTTTTGTTGCAAACGTTTCGTCCCCTGTCTAGGTGACATCCTCAGTGCTTGGGAGCCTCCTGTGAAGCGCTTCTTTGATGTTTCCTCCGGCATTTATAGTGGCCTGTCCCTCCTTCGTTCTGGTGAGTTGTTGTCTGAGAGTGGCTGTTGGTTTGTGTGCTGTTATAAGTCCTAGTGGTCGCAGTAGTCTGGCTGTCATTTCAGAGATGTTCTTGATGTATGGTAGTGTGGCTAGTCCTTTGGGTTGTGGCATGTCCTCGTTCTGTTGTCTTTGGCTGTTTGCCATTGAAAGCATCCGCCAAACTTTGGAAAACAGATTATTGATTGCGTCCCTACCCATAGTGTGGCTAGTCCTTTGGGTTGCGGCATGTCCTCGTTCTGTTGTCTTTGGCTGTTTGCCATTGAGAGCATCCGCCAAACTTTGGAAAACAGATTATTGATTGCGTCCCTACCCATTAGTCAGTGACACATCATGGGAAGTATCCTTCAAAGGATACTTGGATGAAAGAAATAAATCATTGAAAATCCTATCTAACCTTCAGCAAATAAGACTTTAGGAAATTGTCTCCAAATTCCAGGCAACAACACATCCTCTCAAAACAATGGGCAACAGCACATTGAAAACCTTTTCCAGATTGTGGGCAATACATTGTTTTTTATGCATCATGGGATGTGGGCATCATTGGCTAGGCTAGGATTTTTCTGCCTATCCCCAGTTGCTCTTAATCAGATGGTGATGAGCTGCTTTTTTGAACTGCTACAGTCCTTTTGGTGTAGGCAGGGAGTTCCAGGATTTTGAAAGAGTGACAGGTCAGGATGGTGAGTGGCTTGGGGGGAACCTGCAGGTAGTGGGTGTTTCCAAATATGTGCTGCCCCAGTCTTCCACTTGATTGCTATATGATTGTGGAATTGTCCGAGGACCCTTGGTGAATTTCAACAGTGCATCTTATAGATGCTACACACTGCGGCTTCTGACGGTTTGTGGTGGGGGGAGTGGATACTTGTGGATGTTGCACCAATCAAACAGACTGCTTTGCCCTGGATGGCATCAAGCTTGTTGAGAGTTGTTGGAGCTGCACTCATCCAGGCAAGTGGGGAGTATTCCATCGCATTCCTGACTTGTGCCTGATAGATGATGGGGAAGCTTTGGGAAGTCAGATGAGTTAATTGCAGCAGGATTCCCAGTTTCTGATGTGCTCTTGCAGCCCAAGTGTTTATCTGGCTAGTCCAGTTCAGTTTCTAGTCAATGGGAACCCCATAATGTTTATATCAGAAGATTCAGTGATGAAAATGCTTTTGAACATCAAAGATCAATGGCTTTTATTCTCTTGGAGCTGGCCCAAAACTGGATATTGCTGCATTTGAACATAGACTGAGATTTCATTATCTGAGAAGTCATGAATGATGCTAAACGTTATGTGAATGTCTCCATTTCTAACCTCAAGTTGAAAGGAAGTCCATTGATGAAGAAGCTGAAGTTGATTGGACCAAGGACATCATAGAACATAACAGTGCAGTACAGGCCCTTTGACCCTCAATGTTGCACCGTCCTGTGAAACCAATGTGAAGCCCATCTAACTTACACTATGCCTATCCATATGCCTATCCAATGACCATTGAAATGCGCTTAAAGTTGGCGAGTCTACAACTGTTGCAGGCAGTGCATTCCACACTCCTACCACTCTGAGTAAAGAAAATACCTCTTACATCTATCCTATATCTATCATACATCAATATGAAGCTATGCCCCCTTGTGCTAGCCATCACCAGCCGAGGAAAAAGGCTCTCCCTGTCCACCCTATCTAACCCTCTGATTATTTTATTTATCTCAATTAAGTCACCTCTCAACCTTCTCCTTTCTAAGGAAAACAGCCTCAAGTCCCTCAACCTTTCTTTGTAAAACCTTACCTCCATACCAGACAACATCCTAGTAAATCTCCTTTGAACCCTTTTCAAAGCATCCACATCCTTCCCATAATGCAGTGACCAGAACTTCACAGAATACTCCAATTGCAGCCGCACCAGAGTTTTGTACAGCTGCAGCATGACCTCGTGGTTCCGAAACTCAATCCCTCCACTTATAAAAGCTAACACACCTTATGCCTATCCATCTTGGTGGCAACTTTCAGGGATCTATGTACATGGACACCGAGATTTCTCTGCTCTTCTGCACTACCAAGAATCTTACCATTTGCCCAGTATTCTGCATTCCTGTTATTCCTTTTCCTCACACTTTTCTGCATTAAACTCCATTTGCCATCTCTCAGCCCAGCTCTGCAGCTTATCTATGTCCCTCTGTAACCTACAACATCCTTCGGTACTACCCATCTTCATGCCATCCTTCTACGTCCTCATCCAGGTCATTTATAAAAATGACAAATAGAGTGGACCCAAAACAGATCCTTGTGGTACACCACTAGTAACTGAACTCCAGGATGAACATTTCCCAACAACCACTACCCTCTGTTTTCTTTCAGCTAGCCTCTGATCGAAACCGCTAAATCGCTCTCCATCCCATGCCCCTGTATTTTGTGCAGTATCCTACCATGGGGAATCTTATCAAATTCCTTACTGAAATCCAAATACACCACATCAACGTCTTTACTCTCACCCACCTGTTTGGTCACCTTCTCAAAGAACTCAACAAGGTTTGTGAGGCATGACCTACCCTTCAAAAAACTGTGCTGACTATCCCAAATCAACTTATTCCTATTGATGATTATAAATCCTATTTCCTATAACCTTTTCCAACACTTTATCCACAACCGAAGTAAGGCTCACTGATCTTTAATTTTCTGGGTTGTCTCTACTCCCCTTCTTGAACAAGGGGACAATTCCATCGCGAAAGTAAACATAACTGAACTGCTATCCTCCAGTCTTCTGGCACTATTCTTGTAGATAATGACGACATAAAGATTAAAGCCAAAGGCTCGGCAATCTCCTCCCTGACTTCCCAGAGAATCCTAGGATAAATCCCATTCGGCCCAGGAGATTTATCTCTTTTCACACTTTCCAGAATTTCTAATTCCTCATCCTTGTGAATCTCAATCTTATCTAGTCTCTGTTTCTCAGTATTCTCTTCGACAACGTTTTCTTTTTCCAGTGTGAATACTGAGGAAAAATATTCATGATTTGGAGATGCCGGTGCTGGACTGGGGTGTACAAAATTAAAAATCACACAACACTAGGTTATAGTCCAACAGGTTTAATTGGAAGCACTAGCTTTCAGAGCACTGCTCCTTCATCAGGTGGTTGTCCTATTGGACTATAACCTGTTAGAAAAATATTCATTTAGTGCTTTCGCTATCTCTTCTGACCCCACACACAACTTCCCTCTACTGTCCTTGATTGGCCCTAATATTACTCCAGTCATTCTTTTATCCCTTATATATCTTTAGAAAGGTTTAGGGTTTTCCCGATCTTATCTGCCAACAACTTCTCATGTCCCTTCCTCGCTCGTCGTAGGTCTCTCTTTAGGTTTTTCCTGGCCACCTTGTAACTCTCAAGCACCCTAACTGAGCCTTCACATCTCATCCTTACTTAAGCTGCTTCTTCCACTTGACAAGAGATTCAACTTCCTTAGTAAACCACAGCTCCTGCACTCGACAACTTTCTTCCTGTCTGACAGGTAGATACTTATTAAGGACACACAGTATCTGTTCCTTGAATAAGCTCCACGTTTCTATTGTGCCCATCCCCTGGAGTTTCCTTCCCTATCCTGTGCCTCCTTAATCTTGTGTAATCTCATGGTGATTGCTTTTCCCCCAGCTGTAGCTCTTGCCCTCCGGTGTATACCTATCCCATTCCATTGCGAAAGTAAACATAACTGAATTGTGGTCACTATCACCAAAATGCTCACCTATCTCCAAATCTAACACCTGGCCGGGTTCATTACCCAGTATCAAATCTGGCCTCGCCCCTTGTTGGCCTGTCTACATACTGTGTCAGAAAACCCTCCTGCACACAATGGACAAAAACTGACCCATCTAAAGTATTTTAACTACAGTATCACTGAATATCTTTTTTAATTTGCTGGTAATACATTCCTGAAAATTCATTCTAAATTGTGAGTAATACACAGTTGAATACCCCTACAAACGATGAGAAATACATCAGTGAAAGATCCTTTCAAACAGTGAAAAACACATTTGAAGCCCTCTCCAAAACACGAGTAACACACTGCTGCAACTTGTAGGTAATCCATTTTGAAAACCCTCTGCAACTGACAGTAGTAAATGGTTAAAAGTCCCTTCCAAGTGGAAAATAATAGATTATTCATATTCCCCTCCAAACTATGGGTAATATCATTGGCTGTCTAATCTGAACTGTGGAAAACCCCCAATGAAATTCAGACTAAAGTACCATTGTTTGTCCTCTCCAAACTCTGGGAAAACACAGAAAGTCTGTCCATCTGTGCATCATATAGCAATGAAAGTGCTCCCCTACCTGTAGGAACACCATGGAAAGTCCCTTTAAATTGATGGCGATCATTACTAATTGCTTTCTTCAAACTGTAGGTAACATTTTCTCTTAAGTATGGACAATGCTTTATAGAATGTTGTTTAAAAAGTGTGGTCCCAGAAATCACTCTCCGACAAACTGTATCCAGCACCACATTGATGGATTCCACTCAAACTCCCTTTGCATCACAAAGTCCTCTTTGAGTCATCAGTATGTCCTTTCAAACTGTGGTTAGTATGTCAATGAAAAGTCATCCCAAAACACATCAGTGCAAGTCCTCCATTGAAAACCAAATTCCTCTCTTGTAATTAACGTTATACTCGAATTTGTGGATAAGCAGTTCATTAAATGTCCCTAAAACCTGACATATAAGACATCAGATAATCATGCAATCACTGAATAGTTACAATACAGAAAGAGGCATGTGTCCATGCTGTCTCTGTGCAAGAACAACTTAGCTATTCCCACTATCTTCCTGCTTTTCCTCCTGTCCTGTCAATTTGTTTGCTTCAGATAATAATGCAGCTCCCTTTGGAAAATCATATTGTACCTGCCTGCACCATTGTTTGAAATATTACATTCCAGATTACAAACACTCTCAGCACAAGAGATTTTTCCTCATAATGTCTTTGGGTTTTTTTTTGCCATTCAACTGAAGTTAAGAACATAAGAAAGAGGAGTAGGCCATCTGGCCCATCCAGCCTGCTCCGCCATTCAATAACATCATGGCAGATCTTTTCATGGACTCAACTCCACCTACCCGCCCACTCACCATGACCCCGAGTTCCTTTACTGTTCAAAAATCTATCTATCTTTGCAATAAAAACATTCAATTAGGTCGCCTCAACTGTTTCACTGGTCAGGAAATTTCACAGATTCACAACCTGTTAGGTTGATGTTCTCCGGTTCTAGACTTTATTACAGTTTCTCTCTACCAACTAAGTTCGGCCCTCATTATTTTTAAAGTTCCCTTTAAACTTTAACAGGTGCACGATGACCCATTGAACGTCTCTAATCTGTGGGTAATGCGTATTTATAAGTCCTGACAGGCTTGTAAAAGAAGTAGCTGATGGGATAGTTGATGCACTGTTTTTAATTTTCTAAAACTCACTTGAGTCAGGGACAGTCCTATTAAGTTGGAATATAGCAAATGTAACTCCTCTGTTCACAAACAAAGGGAGATAGAAAGCAGGAAGGTACAGGTCAGTTAGCTTAATATGTCTCAGAAAGAAAATATTAGAAGCTATAACTTGGATAAGTTCAGACAAATCAGGCAGAGTGCACATGGTTTTGTGAAAGGGAAATCATGTTTGACCAGTCGATTAGAGTTCTTTGAGGAGTTGTGGATAGACACGAACTGGCAGATGTACTGTAAATTGATTCCAGAAGGTATTTGGTAAGCTGCCTTGTCAAAGATTACTGTAGAAAATAAAAGCACACAGTATAGAGGAGAGCATGTTGATATGGATGGAAAATTGGCTGACTAACAGAATGCCAAGAAGTCAGGGTAAATGGAGCTTTTCATATAGGCAAAACATCAAATATAGTAGCAGAAGTAGACCATTCGGTAACAATCTCGGGATTATTACAGTGCCACATGCTAGCTGAAGTAGAAAGAGCAGGATATACATTTTTTTCTTATAATCTGGAATTATGAACCACCTATGACCATGAAACCATTGTCGATTGTCAAAAAGACCCATCTACTTCACTAATGTTCTTCAGAGAAGGAAATGCCATCCTCACCTGGTCTGGCCTGCATGTAACTCCAGACCCACTGCAATGTGGGTGACTCTCAATGCCCTCTGAAATGGTGGGGAACAAGCCACCCAGTTGTACCAGTTGCTACAAAGTCTCAACAAAGAAATGAAATGGACAGATTACCTGGCATCGAACTAGGTACTAGAAAAGACAACGGCAGAAACAATTCTTTTGATCCAGCAAAGTCCTCCTTCCTAACATCTGGGGGCTAGTGCCAAAATTGGAAGAGCTGTCTCCCAGGCTAGTCAAGCAACAGCCAGATATGGTCATACTCAAGGAATTATGCCTTCCAGACAATGTGCCAGACACCACCATCACCATCCCTGGATATGCCCTGTCCCACCAACAGGGCAGACCCAGTAGAGATGGCGGCACAGTGGTGTACAGTCAGGAGGGAGTTGCCTTGGGAGTCCTCAACATTGACTCAGAACCCATGAAGTAAAAACAATGACTGCAGATGCTGGAATCCAGAATCTGGATTAGTGATGCTGGAAGAGCACAGCAGTTCAGGCAGCATCCAAGGAGCAGTGAAATCGACAGGGAGGAGAGGGTGGAGTGGATAGTTGGAAAAGGAGATAGGCAGGAGGGGATGAAGGTGATAGGTCAGGGAGGAGAGGGTGGAGTGGATAGATGGAAAAGGAGATACGCAGGTCGGACTATCTGGTTTCCAGCATCTGCAGTTATTGATTTTACCTCGTTGATTTTAACCCTACTGCGAATCCTCTTGCAAGGATGCTTGCCTTGAAGAGGTTTTCCTCCTCTCTCTAAAAGAATCTCAGGGAGTCCCTCTCCCACTGCAACTCCTCCCTGACCTATCACCTTCATCTCCTCCCTCACTCACCCATTGTACTGTATGCTACTTTCTCCCCACCCCCACCCTCCTCTAGCTTATCTCTCCACGCTTCAGGCTCACTGCCTTTATTTCTGATGAAGGGCTTTTGCCCGAAACGTCGATTTTGCTGCTCCTTGGATGCTGCCTGAACTGCTGTGCTCTTCCAGCACCACTAATCCAGATTCAGAACCCATGGAGTCTCATGGTTTCAAATTAAACATGAGCAAAAATCTTCCTGCTGAGTATCATTCTCCCTTGGCTGATGAATCAGGATTTCTCCACATTGAACAACATTTGGAGGAAACACTGAGGATGGCAAGGGTGCAAAATGTACTCAGGGTGGGGGATTTCAATGTGCCCAACTGCAAAATACGCTAATGATCCTTGGGCAGCACCTTCCAAATCCACGACCTCTTACATTTAGAAGGACTAGGGCAGCAGATACATGGGAACACCACCATCTGCATTTCTCACCACCCTGTCTTCGAAATATATTGCTGTTCCTTCTCTGTTGCAGGGTCAAAATCCTGGAATTACCTCCCTAACTGCATTATGGGTCAACATTACAACATGTGGACTGCAGTGGTTCAAGGCAGCAGTTCACCAACACCTTCTCGAGGGCATGCAGAGACCAGCAATAAATGCTGGTCCAGCCAGCAACACCCACGTCCCATGAGTGAATGAGGGAAAAAAAATTATGTGGCTGATGTGATGGTACATGTGGAGGGTTTCAGGTTCTGGAGGAGGTGAGACTAGTACAAACTGGATGGGTTACACCTGGACAGGACAAGGACTGATGTCCTCGGGGAGGGGAGGGGGGGTTATTTGCTGGAATTCTTGGGGAGACTTTAAGCTGGGTGTTGTGTAATGAGAAAGTAATAATTGACAATCTGTTTGGGCAGGATCCATTGGGAAAGTGGGAAGATAATATGACTGAATTCTTCATCAAGGTGAAAAGTCACATATTGATTCTGAAACTAGGGTTCTGAATCTAAACAGAAATTATAATGAGGTGTGAGTTGGCTAGGATACATTGGGGGATGTTATTTAAAAGGATGATGGTGGAAAGGCAATGGCAAACATTCAAAAAGCATATGGATGAACTAGAACAATTGGTCTTTCCTGTCTGGTGCAAAAGCAAATTCGAGAAGTTGGCCAAACTATGACTTACAAGGAAACTGAAGATAGTACTAGATGCAAGGAAGAGGCAGAAGTGGCCACAAAAACACAGACCTGAGGAGAAGTTTAGAATCCAACAAAGGAGGTCAAAGAGATTTCTTAAGAAAAGGAAAACAGCGTGCCCGTGTAAGCTTGCAGGGAATACAAAAGCTGACTGTAAAGCTTTCGCTCGCTATGTGAAGGGAAAAGATTAGTGAAGACAACTGTAGTTAGATATAGTCAGGAACAGGGGAATTTATAATGAGGAACGAAGATATGACTGACCAATGAAATACATACATGGCTTTGTGTTCACAAAGGAAGACACCAATAACATAGCAGAAATACTGGGGAATTCAGTGTTTAGTGAGAGGGAAGAATGCAAGAATATCAGTATTAGTAGGGAAATGGTTTTGGGGAACTTGATGGGATTGAAGATGGATACATCCTCAGGGCCTGATAATCTACATCCCTGAGTACTTCAGAAAGAATAGGAAGCTCTAGAAATAGTGGCTGCATTGGTGGTCATCTTCCAATATTCTAAAGACTCTGGAACTGTTCCTACAGACTGGAGGGTAGCAAATGTAACCTCTCTATTCAAAAAGGGAGATAGACAGAAAACAGGGAATTATAGACCAGTCAGCCTGATGTCAGTAGAGGGGAAAATGCTAGAGGTCTTTATAAAAGATTTAATAATATAGTACTTGGAAAACAGTAGCAGGATCAGGCAGAGTCAGCATGGATTTACAGAAGAGAAATCATGCTTGACAAATCTACTGAAATATTTCAAGGATGTAACAAGTGGAGTTGATGAGAGGGAATCAGTACTTGTGATTTATTTGGACTTTCAGAAGGCTTTTCACAAAGTGTCACATAGGAGATTAGCATGCAATATTAAAGCAGATCGGATTGGGGGAGGTGTGTTGAGACGGATAGAGTACTGGCTGGCAGACAGGAAACAAAGAGAAGAAATAAATAGGTCTCTTTGAGAATGGCTAGTGGGTACCACAGGGATCAATGCTAGGTTTCCAGCTATTCACAATGTATATTAATGATTTTGACGAGGCAACTGAATGTAATATCACTAAATTTGCAGGTGACACAAGCTGGATCGGAGGGTGAACTGTGAGGCGATGCTTCAATGTGATTTGGACATGCTGAGTGAGTGGGCAAATGCACAGCAGATGCAAACAGGAAGGCAAATTCTGATCTGTTTAGCTATAAATAGAGAGAGAGGAATGTACAATGGGACCTGGATGCCCTCGCACACCAGTCACTGCACATGCAGCAGGTGGTTACGAAAGCCAATGGTATCTTGGCCTTCACAGTGAGAGGATTCAACTACAGGAGCAGGAGAATCGACATTTTGGGTATCAGGAAAGGGCTGATGAAGGGCTTATGCCTGAAATGTCACTTCTCTTGCACCTCAGATGCTGCCTGACCTGCTGTGCTTTTCCAGCACCACACTTTTGACTCTGATCTCCAGCATCTGCAGTGTGCTCACTTTCTCCTTTAAATGACAGCAGATTTAATTTGACCTGAAGACCAAGGGAAGAGGACTTCCACAGGAATATTGGAAGGTCCGGAAGAAGAGTGAACTTGAGAAGGGAATGGTGCAATCAGTCTTGATATTGTAAAGGAGGAAGAAAAGACTTGGGAGCTTAGAATGCAAAAAGAAATAACAGAGGAAGATTTAAAGGAGCATTGACCAAAAGAGAATTGACAAACATAGGACCATTGCAGTAAGTAGTTAAAAAAAAACACTTTTTAAACAAAGGCACTGTTAGAATCTAACTGCTCTCCATTGGACTATTGTGCTTTGTGATTCTGGAACAGTTGAAAGTGAAGGACAATTTCATTTCTCCAGAGGCTGTCATGTATATGTTGATAACCAGGGCAGTGATTCAGCAATCAGCATAGAAAGTCACAGTGTGAAACAAGACAACAGAGCCCAATTCAAATGGCACCAAAGAAGCAGCCTTATCTACAGTGGGTCTTGAGACTGCCTGTCAGACACTATCAGAGAGCAGACTGCCACTGTGAATGGCTTGTCACCTGGGATTACACAACCAATTTCAATCAATAATTCTCTCGCGCTTATTCCTTATCTCAAATTTTGTCCTTCACTGACAGTAAAGATCAGTGTAAGAATACACCGACTCTCTCCTGGGTTTTAAGAAGTTATGAAAAAATATGAAGATATATGAAGAGTTCTTTACAATCTGAAAATGATTCTGGCTGCTAGGTTTTTCTTCAGCCTCTGCTCCATGAGACCTGTTACCAGCCTGCTGATCTTTTAATACAGTTCTTTAATGTGAGGCATCACAAGAGAGTGCAAGATATTCAAATTAAGAAGGCACTGTGTTCCAGCCCAAATCAATGTCACCAAAGCTTTCCAACAGAGTTATTGCCATATCACACAAACAATTGCTACTGCACTCCGACAGGAAGAAGTGATTAATCACAGATCAGACCCAGAACTTTCTGACTCTATTAGTAAGTGATTAAAGAAAACACCACATTCTGTTCTATGATAATGAATTGGCATTTGACACTGCTAGAGACTTCCAGCAGATGGAAGAGTTGTCCTTGATGAACTTGAAAGATGTTACAAATGTCAGGTTAATTGAACTGGCAAGTAAGTCAGGAGTGGAATCTTTATCATCGTAGATTATCAGAGAATCAAGGAATTGCTTTGGCCTCCTTCCCTGAGAAATTGTGTTCTTGCTATAGAGGGAGTACGGGGTGACAGTCTAATGAAAGGGGATAACTATTTAGGATCGAGGAAAGAAGAATTTTCTTCACCAGACAGTGGTGAGTCATTGAATCCATTAATACAGAAAGCAGTTGACGCCAAAACATTGCATGATTTCAAGAATGAGTTGGATCCACAGCAATCTTTGTTTTAAACGACACCTTATTAACTGGCACTCTGGATAAACCAGCAAAACTGATATACCTTGAATACTTAATTACCTTAAATACCACGAGCCACTGCAAAGACCAAGTACTTATCCTGTAATAAAATATAATATAAAGCTAGAGATAAGAAAGCAAGCCTTATTGAAAAGTGAGTGTAGGATTTGGATTACAGGAGAGACCGAGTACTATGTGTAGTGAAGCACTGAGATCAGGTCATATTGAATTCAATTCGATACAACTTGTGTATGAGGAACATTTAAAGCATTTTCAAATAAGAATATTGGGAATGGAATTCCAAAGGACAGAGCATGATAAAGAATTCCAAATGGCATTGAAAATCAAAAGGATGGAAATACAATTTGAGGAGCTAGAACTGGAGCTGCAATTGAGAGAGAGAAAGGGATAAACATTCAGGCTATAAATAGTAGCGTTTTTTAAAAGTGAGATTTCAGAAGCTGAGGAGGGCTCTTTGATCAGGAGAATCCTCATCATATTGTGAAATCCAGGAAGGAAATGGTTAAATCTGTATAGGCCCTACCAAATTTTGAGGAGATGGCTGAGAAAGCATTCTTTATGTCCTTTGAGGAAACAAAGCAAGACAAATGAATTGATTGAAGGAACACTGTTCACTGCCCATGCAAAGCAAATTGACAGGTAAAGAACAGGTAATTTATGCTTCACTGTCAGAGGAGATTTCTAGGGATTATAGTGCTGTAAAAGGAGCTATACTGAGCATATATGAGTTAGTGCCTGAGGCATAAAGGGAATGGTTTCAGAATTTAAGGAGACAGCCTGGGTAAACCTACACTGAATTTGACAGAGTTAAGTAAAATAATATTGACAGATAGATATAAACATTAGAAATGAAACCATGTACGTAGCTGTAGTCCTCAGAGAGGAGCATTCTCTTAATAAGAATTTAAAAACTCACTGGGGAGGTACATGGCTCAGTGGTTATCACTGCAGCCTCACAGCGCCAGGGACATGGGTTCAATTCCACCCTCAGGCAACTGTGTGGAGTTTGCACATTCTCACTGTGTCTGTGGGTTTCCTCCAGGTGCTCCAGTTTCCTCCCACAGTCCAAAGATGTGCAGTTTAGATGAATTGCCCACACTTACTTTCCCATGAATGTGCAGGCTAGAAAGACTTATCATGGGAAATGGAAGGTTACAAGGATAGGGGAGGGGAGTGCGGTTGGGTGCGATGCTGTTTGGACGATTAGTGTAGATATGATGAGCCAATTCACCTGCTCCTACAGGGATTCCATGATTCTATGACACTGCAATAAGAACAGAATTAATAAGAAGCTGACAGGAAGGCAGCAATAATGGCTGATGATTATGAGCTGACCCATACAACTAAGCCTTTTTACTGTCACCTACATGAATTAAAAAGAGAAAGAAAGTGGGAGAGTGAGAGGAAGACAAGCAGCCAAGGTGGAGAGCTGAGAATGCCCCAAGATCTCCTCTTCAGATCAGAAAGGAAAGCACTGAGGGGAGAGATGAAAATGAAAGATCCAAGTGTTCCCATTGTAACAAAGTTTGGAATGCTGTAAATTTAGAGGAAAGGCCATGGGAATGTTTGGACCTCATATGACTTAGCCCAAAACAGAACGTAAAAGGAAAATACCACCATTCAATTTGTAACTTCAACTACATGTAAGAGACCAAAGGTAAGCACTGTTGAGAGTGCAGGAGAGGTGAATAAAATGGTAATGAGAGTTACAAAAGGATTTTGGCCGAAGCGAAGATCACCCTGTTTTTCACAAAAGACACAGCCAAGCCTGTAACTATATTAAGAGATTGCTGGAGGAGGATTTTGGTTTCCCTCCACAGAGTTCAATGAAAATTAGTGTGGTAGTAAAAGTGATAAGTGGAAAGTGTACCCAGGCTTCATAGTACAGAGTCCATTTGGAATGTGACTTGTCAAGACCAGTGGTGGTTAGGCCAGTTAAGAGATTACCTGTTGGCAGAGTTGATCTACTCCTGGGGAATGATTTAGCTGGAGTGAAAGTTACACCTTCACCTATAAATACAGAAAGTCCACATTGAGGCCAAAGAGATGAATTAGAGACAAGAACAGGTTCCAGGAATTTTTCCAATATGCTTGGTGACCAGAACAATGGCTAAAGAATGTCCCTCATCAGAAATCACAATAATAATGCAAGTAGATGTTAGATTAGCAGAAACTCTGTTTAAGACTGAATGTAATTTGAAATTAATTTTTGACATGTCTTTGTTAATTAAGACTTAAAGTCATAGAGTCAAATAGATGTGCAGCATGGAAACAGGCCCTTCGGTCCAACTCGTCCATGCCAACCAGATACCCCAACCCAATTTAGTCCCACCTGCCAGCACCCAGCCCATGTTCCTGTAAACCTTTCTATTCATGTACCCATCTAGATACCTTTTAAATGCTGCAGTTGTACTAACTTCCACTACTTCCTCTGGCAGCACATTCTACACACGCACCACCCTCTGTGTGAAAACAAAATTGCCCCTCAGGTCTCTTTTATGTCTTTCCCCTCTCACTCTAAACCTATGCCCTCTAGTTCTGGACTCCCCCACCCAGGGAAAAGACTTAAAGTACTTCTAGAGTTAAATACATTAGTATACAGAGGAACCTTGATTATCCAGCATTCAATTATCCAAATATCGGATTATCTGGCAAGATCGCAAGGTCCCGATGCTCAGCTAAACTGTGTTATCCGGCATTCGATTATCCAGAATTCGATTAACCAATAGAAATAGTCCCTGCCCATGTCCTTTGGACAATCGAGGCTCTTCTGTAATAAGCTCACATTGAAATAGATTGTGTTCTGGAGTGCTACTGAGAGGAAGTGGAGACATCCTCAGAGACCTGCAGCCAAAAATATGGGCAGTTGTTCATCAAATGATGGTTCTGTCTAGCTGTTCTAAGAAGATTTTGCAAAGTGGCACATGAAATTCCTATGGCAGGACACGTAGGAATAAAGAAAACTCAACCATCAATTTTTAGGTATTTTACCTGACCAGTATTTCTTAAGAATGTAACGCAATTCTGCAAAATGGGTAACTCATGTCAGGTCATATAAAAACTTCAACAAGTTACTAAAACAGAAGCTTTGAAATGAATACCAGTTTTCGAAGAACTTTTCATTCAAGTGTTCATAGATTGTATGGGACCATTACCAAAAACAAGAGCCGGACACAAGTTATATAGGCATAATAAGTATGACAACATCATTTACAATCCCTTAATCCCTTAACCACATTTATAGCTAAGGAATAGTGGAGAAGTTAACCCTTCTTTTGTTACTTTGCCTTACCAATGGAAATACAATCTGACCAACATTCCAACTTTATGACCAAAGTGTTTTCAGGAGATTGTTCTTAAGACAAAAAGACAAATCCTCAATATTGGATTATGTGTCTATGTTTCTAGAAAAACTCACAGGAGTATTATTTCTTTCTGAGATTGAAGGGTTGCTGGCAAATGCTATTAACATCAAGGGCTAAAGAGACACAAACTATTGTTACACCAAAGAGGTTTACTTATCTGAGGTTCTGCTATTTGAGTTAGAGAATGCTCCAGCCATATTCCATACACTTATGAACTAAGTTGGAGCTGAAGTGCTTAACTGTGTAGTTGCCAACATGCTCCTAGTTCTAAGATATATTCTTCCACTTAGCCCCTATACAACATGCACCTCCCCTCCTCCTCCTCCTTGCCCTACTCACCTGATTGTAGAGTGCACAGATGTGCAGAGCGGTATTCCCTGAGGCATTCTGACTGCTCATGTCTGCTCCATAAAACAGCAAATGTTCCAGATGTTGCACATGTCCATACCGGCAGGCCTGAAGCAAAACAGCATTATTGATATCATTTATTAATTCTTAATCTGGCTTGCAGATGTCACTGGCAAGATTGGCATTTATTGCTCATCCCTAGATTGCCACATTTGGCTTGATAGGCTATTTCAGACTAGAGTTGAGAATCAGCAATGCTGATTTAGGATTGGAATCAGGTGACTACAACAGCAACAACATGCATTTATAAACATGGTCAAGCAGGTATTTCCCAGGAGCATAATCAGACAGATAACCTCAGGGTTCAACATATCTTTCATTCTGTCATTACAATTAAGCTGAAATCAACCTTGGTTCAATTAATCTGGTATCATTGGACATGTTTGGCCATTTTCCCTTTACTTGACTCTATCAAAAAATCCCTTTGTGGCAAAACAAAGGGAAAACCATGCCAAGTTTCTGCTCCTTTTCCTGTTCTCCTTTGTGCTTTAGCTTGGAATGGACACAGCCATTCAACTGCAATGTTAAGTCACTGCAACATTGTCAATGCATCTTGGTTTTCTCTTCATGCTTATGGGCTTGCAGGTTAGGCCAGGGATAAGGAGGAGCTGCTAACTCCCTCCATGGCTCTTTCAGACCTGAAACCCAAAGCAGGTGGACTGCAGCACTTCAACAAGGCAGCTCATCACCACCTTCTCAAGGGCAACTAGGGACAGGCAATAAATGCTGGCCCAGCCAGTAATGCCCACATCCCACAAAAATGAATACATTTTTAAAAATGAAATATGTCTGGACACTGTGTGGATACAAGTCAAAATCCTCTAATGGCCGTGTCTGCCCAGGCCTAGCTTTGCTTTTGGATGCACAGTCTGTCAATCCCTACAATGTGGAAACAGGCCATTCGAGTCCACACTGTATATCCCATGGCTAATCCACCTAACCTGCACACCTTTGGACAGTGGTAGGAAACTGGAGCACCCAGAGGAAACCCACGCAAACACTAGGAGAATGTACAACCTCCATACAGACAGTCGCTGGAGGGTGGAATTGAACCCAGCTCCCTGGCACTGTGAGGCAGCGGTGCTAACCTGTGAGCCACCATGCCACCCCAATCACTGAGCCACTGTGCTGTTGCAAGTATATTAGCACTTTGGTGAGAACTCAAACCTGAAAAATACAGTTAAAGGCAGGTCTTTGCAGAGCATTCAACTGATACATTTAGAGGGAGAGAGGCTGTTTCTGTCCCTTCTCCAACTCTCCAACTGCGCTTTTAACAGAGTCTGAGGATTCCTGCTGTGAGCAAACATTGAGAAATAGGAAGGCTTGCTGTCACTCTGAGCTAGTAACTCCTCAAACACATTCGGAACTACACCCTATCTGCCAGGGATTACCTGATGGATCTCTTGCCAGCCATTCTCATCCATGCAGCCAACAATAGCATGGTCATGCAGAATCAGTTCACAGCAATAAGGGTCTCCTCCCACCATCGAACTGTGGTACAAAGGCGTTAAGCCCCTGCTGTCCTTGTAATCTGGAGAAGCACCCAAATCCAACAGGGTCTACGTAGAAGAGATAAGCATAAAATTCTTACTGAAGAATGTATGGAGTCACAGCACAATCACTGTCGTATGTACAGTCACAGCACAGTTTCTGGAGGATGTAAGCACATGGAATGTACTGTATGACATACAGTTGACGTGCAGACATTGAATGGAGAATAGGTTGCACAACATGGCATCTATCACACGCACTGGCACACAGTGTAGTCCTGTTACACAAAATGATTATTGCAGGATGTACAGTCATGCAGAGGGAAACCACTGGATGCAGTCGCACAGCAAGTTTACTGTACCATGCACAGTCTCACAACATGGATACTGTACGAAGTTACAGAGTGTTCTTCATGTTTGATAGTGTCGCTGCAAGGAATAGGGGGATGCACAAGTCAAACAAAATGGGTAAAATTATAATGTAAGAAAATCATCAGCCAAATTGCACAAAGCAATGGTAGATTAGCCAGAGAAATACAATGGTGAAACCGATTGGGTGTTTACACAATGAGATAATTACAATATTATTTGTTTTAGGAATAGATTGAGAGATAAATGTTAGCAGGAAACAAGAGAGAACACTTGTCCTTTTTCAAATTGAGATGTCTTATTTCCCCCTGAGGGGGCAGAAGGGTTATCAGTTTATTATCTCATCTGAAAGCTATTACTCTTGTATAGAAGTCCTTTAACACATAGTACTGAAAGGTTATCATGGCTACGTATTCAGGTACGAGAGTAGAGACTGATTCCGTGCAGTGCTGAATTACATCTACATAACATGTAATATAGGTGAACCCACAATGCAATGTTATATAAACCTTAGCATTTCTGAGTCAGGACTTCATCATTTCAGCTCTCCACAAGCTGAGGTAAAACATTTCTTTTTATTTTACTCTATTTTCTCCGCCCATATATGCTTTTAAGAGTCATTATTTTTGGATGTACCTAGATCTATTAGCTTCTGAAAAGATAAAAGCGGGTCAAAGTTCATGACCTCATGTGGTAATCACAAATCTTCCAATAGGGGCAGTAATCAGGTGCAGGAACTCTGGTGGATTTCCCAACTCTTAGAGCCTGATGAGACAGCACAGTGATTGTTAGCAGGAGCTTTGACTGGTATTCCCTCTCTTTATCCCCAATACCATTTTGGACAGTGATAAGGAGCAGGATTATTAACTGATTCCTCTTTTATCTAAGCCTGACCTTGTTGGTCAAGAGCAGAAATCCTGACTGGTTTATTTTTCTCCACATGCGGTTGCCGCTTTCAAATTCTGGACTGGAAAAGCCCAACCTGACAATGTGCATATTAAATTCCTTTTATCTAATTTTATACCCTGAAGCTATTTTTCCAACACTTTGGAAATATCTATATAGCAACATTGTCATCTTAGTTCTGTGACTGCCTGCTGGTTAGAGCAATTCTGTTGGAACAAATCCAGCCATCTTTCTGCTCATGGCTTAACTTTACATTACCCCCTCACTGCATGTCCTCTCATAATTAGTGGAGTTACTCAACCATGTCATCGTACTTCAGTGAACCCATCACTGTACTGGAAATGATGCAATTCAACATCTGTTTATAGAACACAACTCTAACTCCACTCTCATTAAATTCTAGTCCATTAAGACCAATGTGCAGTTAATTTAATAAACTGTCCATTTAGCAAACCAATTATGACATAGGATTGATATGGAGTAAAAATTCCTCCAATGTTCCATTAAAAATCTAACCCCGTCCCATTTTGTGGGGTCTCTGCATTCTTTATGCTCTTTCAGGAGTCATGAGTTGGTGAAAGGCCTCATGGATAAGAAGACATTAGTTGGACTTCCTCCCAGGATCAGAGCAGATGACAGGAGAACAGTGAAGAATGAGGAACAGGCAACTCATTTCTTGAAAACCGCTTGTCTATATAAAATTTCAGACCTGGATGTAAAATTCCAGGCCAGATGAGGCCCAACAGGGATTCCTGGTGTTCCATAGAGATTTGTGAGTTTTTAAAATTAGATCATGAGATATGGATGTCATTGGTTAGGTCAGCATTTATTTCCCATTCCTAATTGACTTTGAAAAATGGTGATGTGCTGTTAGGAATGAATTCCAGGATCTTGACCCACCAACAGTGAATGAAAGGCAACAAAGTGCCAAGTCAGGATGGCTAGGAGGACTGCTGTTGCCTTTCTAGATGATAGAAGATTAAAATTTGGAAAGTGCCACTGAAAGGACCATGGTGAACTGTTCCGTTGGTCTTGTAGCTGCCAGCATACATCAGTTTTGAAGGGAGTGATGTTTTAGGGTGGCAAATGCTTTGTCAATCAAGTGGGCAGCTTTGTGCTGCATAGTGTCAAACCTCTCAAGTGTTGTTGGAGTTGGACCATCCAGACGAGTGGAGAATATTCCATCACACTCTGACATGTCTTGGAGAAAGAGGACATCCAATGGGGAACACTCAGTGAGTTATTAGCCATCTGATCCCTGGCCTCCAACCTGTTCTTGGTACCATATAATTTATTTGGCTGATAAGTTTAGTTTTTAGGACAATGGGAAAGCACAGGATGTCAATGGGGGGGGGGGGGGAATTCAGCATTGGTAATGCCTCTAAATATTCGGGGGGGGGGGAACATTTAGATTCTCTCATTACAAATGTTTAAGTTAGTGCCTGGCATATGTGTAGCACCAATGTTACTTGCCACTTATCAGTCCAAGCCTGTACATGGTCTAGGTCTTGTACATGGACACAACATGCTTCCGTACCTAGCCTTTTGTTGCAAACGATACTGAATATTCTGCAATCTTCTGCAAAGATCCCCCTTCTCAGATCTCATGATGGAGGGAAGGTCACTAATGAAGCAACTGAAGATGTCTGAGTCTAGGGCACTGGGCTGAGGAGCTCCTTAACTAATGTTCTGGGACATCAATAATGCCTCAACTATTCAGTATATGTATTAATGACTTCAATGATGGGGATGAATACCACACATCTGATTATACAAAGGTAGACAGCATTATTTTCACTATTAATAGAAGCAAGAAGTTATAAGGAAATATTGATTAAATGGAAAAAATACTGTGACAAATGGATTTCAGTGTAGTTAAGTAGGTAATAAGGTTTGGACCAGTGTACTTTATAAATCATGAAAAGGTAGAGAAAATTGAATACCGAGAGTCCAAGGCAGATTTTTGTAAACTGCCATGGACTGTGGTGGAAAACTGCAGTATATGTGGTTGGGAGTTGGGTTACATTTGTTCAAAGCCATGGCTAGATGTCTTGTGGAATACTGAGTCCAGTTCTGAGCAACAAGCATTGGAAAAGAAGCACTGGCCTTTTTGGAGCGAATGCAGTGTAGCTTTACTGGAGTTAAAATCGCAAACATCACCTTTGAACTCTCTAAATTCCAACTACACAAAATTCATTGGAACTTATAAAATTAATGGGGGTAATATTATTGAAATTTTCAAGGTATTAAGAGGATCTGACATGGTAGATCGAACGAAACAATTCTCTTGTTAGGGAAGTGTCAGACCATTGTCTAAAATTAGAACCATGCCTTTCTGAAGCACAAAAAACATTTCTACCTGCATTGGATGGAAAATGTTTAGAACTCCCTCTGCAAACAGCACTTGTTATTTGGTGAATTGTTAATATTAAATCCTCCCAGATTGTCATTCAATTTGGCCAAAACTCTTTGATGAAATATTTAGTGAAAGATTGCTCAGTGTCAACTACAGTCATGATCAGCTCAGCTCTGGTATTCGCTTATTTGTCCATGTTCAGCTCATGGCTACAGTGAGGTTGGTCGAGTCCCAAACTGTACGTTTTTTTTTTAATAACCTGCTCAGAGATGTTATGTAGGGTGGAACCTGAACGCATGCACTCTTGGACCAGGGGGTCACTACCATTACGTCACACCAACCCAAATTGAACATTATTTGTATTTTACATTTCTCAATTCAAAGAGTTCTTTGGGCACATAGATATTTTCATAAACAAACACTTCAGAGATAAAATATTATGGTGTACCTCTGGAGGTGGGACTTGTACACAGGCTACCTGGCACAGAGGTAGGGACATTACCAGTGCATCCCAAGAGCTCAAATTGCGCATTACTTATCAAGCAGGTAAATGTTGAGCAGGTTCCACTAAATTGCATTGTGAACAATACGTCCTTAACTTCACAGATGATTGGGAGCAGATTGATAAGAGCAAGACTGGTTCTTTTGTGCATTTTATTTAGCCACCTGTCATTGGAATGCTGCCTCTACATGGCACAGAGAGAGACCAGGCACAGCAATTCCACCACACTCCCCACTCTCAAATTCTCCATGCCAGGCAGAAATTCAGCCACCTGCGCATACGCAAATGGTTAAAAATCACACAATGTCAGGTTATAGTCCAACAGATTTATTTAGAAGCACTAGCTTTTGAAGCGCTGCTTCTTTATCAGGTGGTTGAGGTGCTCCGAATTAATTCAAGGCTGGTTTCAATGATGCTGGGGGACCAAGGCATACTTTCAAGTTCACCGACACTGGTCCCAGATTACTGATCAATTGAAGTTAAATTCCACCAACTGCCCAAGCTGGATTTGAACTCATGTCTTCAGAATATTAGTCCAGGTATCTGGATAACGAGACCAGCAACACTGCCATTCCCGTTTCAATGTTCTTGATGCTCAGATTAGCTGCAGTTTTCCAGCAAATGTCAGGAATTGCATCGTATCAGTTGTGAATTCATTATTAGCTTTAGAGTCTGACCTTGTGATTTACCAGTGTTTATTCATTATTTGGGAAGTGCCGTGATCGTACTAGTATATTGTAGGGTAGAGCCATTTGCTCATTCATGAGGAGTTGTGTACATCTTGCCAGTGCAGTTCAAAATTGTGTACTCACTATCCTTGCAGTGTGCAGTTACGTATCAATGATGTGCAAAGTTCTTTACTTACAATCAGTGCAGTGTGGTTCCGACATCGCACAGCTTTGTGCAAAGCTGTTAATCCATCTCGGGTCCTGAAGTCCAAATGAGCTCCCCCATTTCGCAGCAACTTGATTATCTCAGATGTGTTCTCCAGTTGTACAGCCAATGTCAGTGGACATTCTAACAGTAAAATGACAGGCAATGTGTGATTGCTATGATAATGACTGACATCCAAATCAATCAACTACATGGGGGAAACATTAAATTGATGGCCTGGAGTTCTCCTCAGTTTATCCCTTGTACAGCTGTAAACTACCTAGAAATACCCAAGTAGACCAAATGGAAGAGGCTTCGCAGTAGGCCATTCGGCTCCCAGAGCCTGTTGTGCCATGCAATAAGGCCATGGCTGACCTGATTTTCAACTCAATTCTACATTCCCACAAATCTCCAATTCTCTTTCATCCCCTTCATATCCGTCTCTACCTCGAAATAATTAAAAGCTATGCATCTAACAAGGAAACAGTCACAATCCTCTGACATTTCTATTCTTAAATGAGCAGCCCTTTATATTAAGGTATGACCCCTAGTTCTAGATTCTCCCACAAGAGCGAGCATCATTTCAACATCCACCCAGTCAAGTCCCTTCAGGATCTTGCATGTTGCAGTTAACTCATTTCTGACTCTTCTAACTCCAGATGATACAGGCCTAGTCTGACGAGCTTCTCCTCATAAGGCAATCACTTATTCTAGGCATTAGTCCAGCAAACCTTCTCTGAACTGCTTCCAACATATTAACATCTACTGAAGGACCGAAGCACAAGCGTTCAAAAAAAGAGTCAAGGGAAACAGGGGGAATCAAAGTGGCTAGAAGTTGAGGGGGGTGAGTGGGAGGTTGGAGTAGGGAGTGAGGCATGAGTTGGAGGAAGATTAAGATTCTAAACTTTGTACTGAGACCACCAACCCCTTATGTCAAGATAGCTGATGATTACCTGAGACAATATAGAATGTGTAAGGGGTTTTCTAAGGGACAAAGCGTTGCGTGAGTGAGGGTGGGAAGAGGATGAGAAGGAGGGAGGGACTGCAATGGATGGAATGAGGTGGAGGAGATGAGAGTCTGTGAGGGAAGGAGGGGAAACAGGTAAAGATGTGATGAGGGGTGGTGGAGGGTGGGTGAAACTGTGAGACAAAGGTTCTCTAACTGCCAAGAACAATGCCATTGATTGTCAGATAGCCAAACAGCTTGGGCTGTGAACAAAACAGAGAGGAACTGGTTCAGACTCAGAAAGAAACTGGCATATCTGCAGCAGCCAAAACTCCCTCACTCTCAGTTCTCTGCAGTAAGCCACTTTAAAAGTTGAAGAAAACCAGGTAACTTTTCCTTCAGCAGATGCTACAAGTTGTGATTGAATTGGATAAGCCAGAGAGATTTATAATTGAAACAGCCAACGTGCGCCTCTTGCAAACTTATGAAAGCAGTCAGAAATAGGAAAATCAAGGAGAAATCTTTGGCCCAGCCAGAACCAACTCAATAGATCTTGCGAGCAAAATCTACCAAACTATTTTCCCAATTTTCCCTCCACCATGTATTTTTTTTATCCCCTATATATATTTGTCTGTCCAAAAGTGCAGAAGGAGTTGTATATCAGGGTTTTAGAGTTTTAATTTGGAGAGATTACTTAATTTAGTTTAATTGTTTACCTGTAGCAAAACCCTAATTACATGTAATAAATGATGATTGTTGTTCAGTTCAGGAACCCAGTCTCGACTATCAACCTGGGTCTGAAAATCAGTTTCTTTGCAAATATTGCATATTTCTTTTCAAAAAACCTTAGCGACAACTCTTGGAATAGAGGGGCGTGGTACCCAGTGTGCTACCCCAATGAGTCCTGGCAAGAGGTTTTAATACTGAGACAGCAACCATCTTTTTTCCAGGGATATGGAGGATGGGCCAATTAATAGAAATAATATATTGGAATCTTCAGATTCCTCTGCATTTATTTAGAACCTTTCACAATTTCAGAATACCTCAAAAAATCCCTAACCAGTGAAGTTTTTTGAAATGTAGTTTCTGATGAAATACAGGAAACAAACCATTCAATTTGCATATAGCAAGTTCCCACAGCCAACGATGGCCAGATAATCTATATTGATGATGTTGACTAAGGGCTAAATAGTCACCAGAGACCAGAAAGGCGGCCCAAACACACCTCCAAGGGCTCAAATATACCTTCCAGGTGAAGGAGTGCTTTATTTCACTTCTCACAATCTAGTCTACTACATTCGCTGTTCACAAGGTGGTCTCCTCTACATTGGGGAAACTGCATAGACTGGGTGACTCCTTCACAGAACACCTACCTGCCCAAAGAAAAGACCCTGAGCTTCCAGTTGCCTGCCACTTCAACACACCACCCTGTTCCCTGGCCAACATCTCTGTCTCAGGCTTGCTGCAGTGCTCCAGCGAAGCTCAGCACATGATGGAAGAATAGCATCTCATTTTACACTTGGGAACTCTACAGCCTTCTGGACTCAATATTGAGTTCAACTACTTTAGGGCTTGAGCTGTCCCATGTCCAAACCCCAAACCCCACACACTAAGCCTTGCTATCACATAGTTGAGTGTGTGTTGCTGGAGAAGCACAGCAGGTCAGGCAGCATCCAAGGAGCAGATCAGGATGCTGCTAGACCTGCTGAGCTTTTCCAGCAATTTCTGTTTTTGCACCAAGAAGCACTTCCCTGGTGTACAGTGGTATGGGGTGTTTTAGATATATTTGCAAGGGCAAGATGATCTATCCACTTGACAAATCTTCTCAAAGACTGCAACCCCAACAGTACCCCACTGTTTCAATAATCTGAACATAGACAACTTAGATTATTGTCTTTGATCTGGTGGATACGGTTTGATCCCACCACATCCATAACACATACATGAATGCGCAACTGCTAAGTCAGTGCAGATGCCTTAAAGAGTGTGGGAATAACAGAAGGAAGGTTGAAACGAGAAACAGATGATGATGAAGAATAGTAGAACCAGCAGAATAGAATGGAGAGAGAATGACTGGAGGAAAGTAGGGAAGTGACAGAGAAAAATGATGGAGGATGGTCAGGATAATAGTGATAATATTTAAAGAGGACAAGGATAGAATCAAAGAGGGGGAGAAAGAGAAGATAATGAAGAAGGAAAGCAGGTGTAAAAACTGAATTTTTGAAAGGGTCAAATCATCATGTAATGATCTCAATGGAGGTCCTTTTCAAAAATCTGAAAACCAAGGCATTTATTTTTAAGAATGAAGCCATTGGGTTTATAGTTTTCTTTTAAAAGAACGAATTTCACTTGGTATAGAACATGAATATAAATAATTGCACTCTATCTTAATTACTCAGTCACATTAAAATATTAAAAGTTCAATGAACACATACAGTCATAGAGTCATAGAGATGTACAGCATGGAAACAGATCTTTCAGTCCAACCCATCCATACCGACCAGATATCCCAACATAATCTAATCCCACCTGCCAGCACCTGGCCCATATCCCTCCAAACCCTTCCTATTCATATACCCATCCAAATGCCTCTTAAATGTTGCAATTGCACCAGCCTCCACTACTTCCTCTGGCAGCTCATTCCATAAACGTACCACCCCTCTGTGTGAAAAGGTTGCCCCTTAGGTCTCTTTTATATCTTTCCTCTCTCACCCTAAACCTATGCCCTCTAGTTCTGGACTCCCCAACCCCAGGGAAAAGACTTTGTCTATTTATCCTATCCATGCTCCTCATGATTTTGTAAACCTCTATAAGGTCACCCTTCAGCCTCCGACGCTCCAGGGAAAACAGCTCCAGTCTGTTCAGCCTCTCCCTATAGCTCAAATCCTCCAACCCTGGCAACATCCTTGTAAATCGTTTCTGAACCCTTTCGAGTTTCATAACATCTTTCTGATAGGAAGGAGACCAGAATTGCTCGCAATATTCCAACAGTGGCCTAACCAATGTCCTGTACAGCTGCAACATGACCTCCCAACTCCTGTACTCAATACTCTGACCAAAAAAAGAAAGCAAACCAATCACCTTCTTCACTATCCTATCGACCTCGACTCCACTTTCAAGGAGCTATGAACCTGCACTCCAAGGTCTCTCTGTTCAGCAACACTCCCAAGGACCTTACCACTAAGTATATAAGTCCTGCAAAGATTTGCTTTCCCAAAATACAGCACTTCGCATTTATCTGAATTAAACTCCATCTGCCACTTCTCGGACCATTGGCCCATCAGGTCAAGATCCTGTTGTAATCTGAGATAACCTTCTTCACTGTCCACTACACCTCCAATTTTGGTGTCATCTGCAAACTTACTAACTGTACCTCTTTTGCTCGCATCCAAATCATTTATATAAATGACAAAAAGTAGAGGGCCCAGCACCGATCCTTGTGGCACTCCACTGGTCACAGGCCTCCAGTCTGAAAAACAACCCTCCACCACCACCCTCTGTCTTCTACCTTTGAGCCAGTTCTGTATCCAAATGGCTAATTCTCCCTGTATTCCATGCGATCTAACCTTGCTAACCAGTCTCCAATGGGGAAACTTGTCGAACGCCTCACTGAAGTCCGTATAGATCACATCTACTGCTCTGCCCTCATCAATCCTCTTTGTTACTTCTTCAAAACACTCTATCAAGTTTGTGCGATATGATTTCCCATGCACAAAGCCATGTTGACTATCCCTAATCAGTCCTTGCCTTTCCAAATACATGTACATCCTGTCCCTCAGGATTGCCCACCACCGACGTCAGGCTCACTGACCTATAATTCCCTGGCTTGTCCTTACCACTTTCTTAAACAGTGGCACCACATTAACCAACCTCCAGTCTTCCGGCATCTCATCTGTGACTATCGATGATACAAATATCTCAGCAAGAGGCCCAGCAATCACTTCTCTAGTTTCCCACAGAGTTCTCAGGCACACCTGATCAGGTCTTGGGGATTTATCCACCTTTATGAGTTTCAAGACATCCAGCACTTCCTCCTCTGTAATATGAACATTTTGCAACGTGTCAGCATCTATTCACCTACATTCTATATCTTCCATATCCTTTTCCACAGTAAATACTGATGCAAAATACTCATTTAGTACCTCCACCATTTTCTGCGGCTCCACACAAAGGCTGCCTTGCTGGTCTTTGAGGGGCCCTATTCTCTCCTAGCTACCCTTTTGTCCTTAATGTATTTGTAAAAACCCTTTGGATTGTCCTTAATTCTATTTGTCAAAACTATCTCATGTTCATTTAACAAAACTTTTTACCTCAACGTTTCTTCGATTCCTACTAGATTTATATTGCCAATGACTCAAGTCAAGTATTTAACAGAAATTGAAATATTAACAATTAGAATTGAGATTTTTTGGGCCTCCTGCTTTCTCTTAGCAAGTTTATCTCTCCAAATCTCCTCTGTCATCCCATCGCTATAGAATTCAAGTTCAAAACAGGCATCACTTCCTGTCTTATGTACACCTGGCTTGAGTCAGAGCTTTCTTCATTCTAACACTCTTTAACTCTCGAGTCTTGCATCTTAAACTTTTTCTCTCTCTTCAGCTTGTCTATCCCCGAAGTTAAATTCTCTGCTAGTGGAGGCTTTCTTATCAATGTACCTACACCTATATAATCAGCATAAACATTTCAATTGAATTCTGCTTGAAAGATGTTTCACCCCAGCAGCAAGCTTGTCCCAAATTAAAACCTAAAGCCCTGCTTGAGATCAAAACCACAATCACCATCTACCCCTTCCAGTAAGGAGCTTCTTGTTGACCTTTTCCTTTTGTTGTCACCTGGGTAATTTGTACACATGGTCAGTTACTGAAAGCAAGATATTTTACTTGAATTAATCTTTCAAGAAATCTGATTCTTAAAAGGAACTATCACACAAATATATTGAGTTTTCTTTCCAAGAGCATGTGGGCTATCACAATCATTTAATATTTTACAATTCTTTAACTACTGCAAGTTCTGTTTCATGGGATCCTTCTCTCAAACCTCTAGTTCAAGTCTCTGCTAGTTTGTATTTGAAATAATAGATAGATAGATATTGCTAGCACATGGCCTAGTTTGAGTACAATAGAACTGCCATACCTCCTGTGTCTGGATCATGGAAGTTAGGGTCCAGGCCTTTATCCAACATCTTACTGATTTTCTCAGCGTGATGATACTGGATGTATTCCATGAACTTCTTGAGATTTGCCTAGAAAAGGAAACAAATGGGAAACAGAAATTGAGGAATGATCTTGACAGATGTTTGATAAATCTCAGATATTGGCAGAAAACAGATTTCTCAAGGTGTTTTAATGCTACTGAATCTAGCTTCGGGAGACCAGTAATGAAAGGGAGTTCAAAAGCTGCTTTCAATCACCCTGCCACTCCCCTCCACTGCTTGGCTCCAATCCCTGGTATGAACAAGGTTGATGAATTTATCACTCAGGCGAAGGAGAAAGGGAACCAAATGCACGCATTAGTGTGCCACCTCTTAAATTTCTACCTCAAACTTAACTGTGCCAACATCCTCTGGCAGTCCACCAGAGGTGAAGGCATGCCTGGAACACCACGTAAAGAATTCACCAGAGATACCATCAAATATACAGGCTTTGAGGAGGGAGATTTAAAAAGGGACTGTGGGTTCACATGACTTTTAGTCACATTTAAATCCAAATAGGTGCCCATACCAGGGTTGTATGGACGACTCCAACTAACCCATGCTATACCTGTCTTGGGATCGAGAGTGTGGTCTCGACTCTGATCTGCAGTCTTCACTTTCTCCTATACCTGCCTTGGGCCTATTTGATGCAAAACTATAAAGGAAATATACTTTATATCCAACCCATGCTAAACCTGCTTTGGGATTGTGTGATGTGTCAATACAAAGACAGATTTTACGGTGAATCTAACCTATGCTATGTTTACAGTGGGTTGTGGAGAGAACACGATCTTGTATCAAACTCATGGTGTAGCTGCACTGATGGTTTTGATGGAACTACTCTGCTGTACCTGCCTTGGAGAATTTATTGAATAAATGTATAAGAAATTTAACTGTGTATTAATCCTTCATCTGATATTATGTGCCTGAGATTGAAAGCATTCCATTTCCAAATTTCTTCTCTTTGATCAGCACAAAAACTCAAAACCAAAATCACAGATACTGAATAACCACTGCGTGCAGTGTCCCACAGTGAACCAAGCTATTTCTATTTTATCTTAACTATCTGAACCATTTCAAGTTTCTCAACAAATATTCCTGCATATATGAATCCCATATTTTCAAGTGCAGTTTTAATCCATAAATAGAATTACCAACAGTCATCTCCAAAAGTTCAAAATGAGGAAGAGCTAGGAGAAAATCCCTAGAGCTGCTTTGTGTCTCCAGTCTGTGATCTTATTCTGCCTCATGGAATGGGGCAACAGACTAGAAACAATTTGTCAGAATTTCAATTCAGTTCTCAGAATCAGAACATTCTATCAAGATTTATATTTCATGCTGTGAAATCTCTGAATTTATCAGAAGATCCCAGGCATAATGCCTAGTCTTTGCTCAGATTGTTGAGATTTTGACAGAGAGTAATAAACACTGAACCTGCAATTATTGCATGTATTCTCAACTAACTCCAATGCTCCCTTTTCTAATTTTCCACTCTTCATAAAATTCAGTGTATCAAAAGATTTTCCACCCATATCCTTTCTCCCACTAAGCCCTATTCATTTATCATCCCTTTCCTTGCTGACCCACATGGGTTCTATTCCAGCTGTGCCTCAATTTTAAAACTAAGTTTAAATCCTTCTGTGCTGCCACGATGCCTCTCCCTACCACTGCAACATTCTCCAAGTGTTCAGCCCTCCAAAATCTGTATTTCTCTTACACTAACCTCTTTTCCAGGAGTTCCTGTACTCCATTATGAGCAGTCATTCTTTAGCTGCCAAGGCCCTGAAGTACATAAATCCATCCCTGAAGTGTTCCTTTTTACTCTCCCACATCCTTTCAGACATTTTGTTTTTATCATTGGAGGTTCTCACTTGAACATAGAATATAGAACAGTACAGCATAGTACAGGCCCTTTCGCCTAGACATTGTGCCAGCCTTTTATCCTATTCTAAGATCAGACTAACCGACATACCCTTCATTGTATTATCTTCTAAGTGCCTATCCAAGAGTTGCTTAAATTTCCCTAACCTATCTGTCTCTACTACCACTGCTGGCAGTGCATTCCACGCACTCACCACTCCCTCCCTACTTCTGATATCTCTCCTAAATCTTCCTCCAATTACCTTAAGATTATGCCCCCTCATGAGAAGACATTTCCGCCATGGGCAAAAGTCTCTGGCTATCCACTCTATCTATGCCTGTCAACATCTTGTACACTTCTACCATGTCACCTCTCATCCTTCTTTGCTCCAATGAGGAAAGCCCTAGCTGCCTCAACCTTTCTTCATAAGACATACTCTCCAGTCCAGGCAGCATCCTGGTAAATCCCATCCGTACCCTCTCTGAAGCTTCCACACCTCTCCTATAATGAGGCAACCAGAACTGAACACAATATTCAAAGTGTGGTCTAACCAGGGCTCTATAGAGCTGCAGCATCCCCTCACAACTCTTTAACACAATCCCCCTGCTAATGAAAACCAGCACAACATACATGCTCTTAACAACCCTATCACAACGTGGGTGGCAACTTTGAGGGATCGATGGACATGAATCCCAAGATCCCTCTGTACCTCCACACTGCCCAGAATTCTGCCTTTAACTCTGTACTCTGCATTCAAATTTGACCTTCTAAAGTGATTCACTTCACACTATCTCCCACTTATCAGCCCAGTTCTGTATCCTGTCAATGTCTTTTTGCACTCCACATTATCCACAACTCCACCAAAATTCTCAATAGTTCAGTGTAAAAGGAGCTTCATTTTGTCACCAACTAATGTTGTATCGGCCCTGGGAAGGTCCTATGAGATATAGAGGGAGCTCTACTCTGCATCTGACTGAAAGCAATATTCCAAAGACTCGAAATGCTAACTCTGTTTCTCTCTCCACTGATGCTGTCAGACCTGCTGTGTTTCTCCAGCATTTTCCGTTTCTGTTCCAGAAAGTTTAACTCAAGGTCAAACTGTGTTTGTTTATGTGTAGCATGTGCACCTCTAAATTAACAACCAGGAGATTGATTGTTGGAATTGGGAGCCAGACAGCAGAACAGCTATATGTTCTGTGTATCAGCACAGTGAACTGGTCCAACACATGATGACAGTGAGAAAGTACAGCATCATTCCACTTATTAAAGATGGTTGCAGATAAGTTGAAGTGCGCAGCATCAACAGAAAGGTAGAGTCTGGCCCTATGTTAGTGGATGATATGTCACAAAGTGGTCACTGGCAAAGTAGAGTTTATCATTATGAAATGCTTCGAGAGATTAGTCATGGCACACATCAACTCCAGCCTCCCTGATTGGCCTGATCCACTACAATTCACCTACCGTCACAATAGGTCCACACAGACACCGTCTCCCTGGCCTTACACTTATCCCTGGAACATCTGGATAACAAGGACACCTACATCAGGCTCCTACTTATTGACTTTAGCTCTGCCTTCAACACCATAATTCCAACAAACTCATCTCCAAACTCTGAGACTGAGGACTCTGCTCCCCCCTCTGCATTTTGATCCACAACTTCCAGACCCGCAGGCCACAATTAGTTAGGATAGGTGACAAAATCTCCTCCACAATAATTCTCAACACTAGTGCTCAGACCCTGACCCTCACAGCTGTGGCCAAATTCAGTCTGTAAGTTTGCTGATAACACCATTGCAGTGGGTCAGATCTCAAACAACAAGATGGAGTACAGGAAAGAGATAGACAGCTTGGTGGCATGGGGTAAAGACAGCAATCTCTTCCTCAATGCCAGCAAAACAAAGGAGCTGGTCATTGACTTTAGGAAACAGAGTAGAGGCCATGTCCCTGTCTGCATCA
This sequence comes from Chiloscyllium plagiosum, assembly GCF_004010195.1. Taxonomy (NCBI): domain Eukaryota; kingdom Metazoa; phylum Chordata; class Chondrichthyes; order Orectolobiformes; family Hemiscylliidae; genus Chiloscyllium; species Chiloscyllium plagiosum. The sequence goes on along the minus strand of NC_057732.1, from coordinate 36,122,497 downwards.
ATGGTGATGAGGTGGAGATGGTTGAGAGCTTCAAGATGCTTGGAGTAAACATAACCAACAATGTCTCCTGGTCCATCTACACAATGCTACAGTCAAGAAAGCATACCAACATCTCTACTTCCTCAGGAGGCCAAGGAAATTAAGCTTGTCCACCATGACTCTTACCAATTTTTACAGCTACACCACAGAAAGCATCCTTTCCAGATGTATCACAGTTTGATATGGCAACTACTCTGGCCAAGACGGCAAGAAATTATTGAGTTGTGAACGCAGCCCAGTCTATTACACAAACCAGCCTTCCTTCTATTGACTCTGTTTACACTTCCCACTGCCTCAGGAAAGCAGCCAACATAATCAAAGAACCCCCCCCCCCCACCCGCCAACCTAGTTATACTTCCATCCACCCTCTGATGTTTGAAAACATGTACCAACAGAATCAAGAACAGCTCCTTTCCTGCTGTTTTCAAACTTATGAATGGACTTCTCATATAATAAAGTTGATCCTTCTCCGTGCCTTCTCTGTAGCTTTCACACTAAATTCTGCATTCCCAGTTGTATTACCCTAATGTACTTATAAAGGTATGATTTGTGTGGTCAGCATACAAAACAATACTTTTCACTGTATCTCGGTACATGTGACAATAATAAATCAAATCAAACTAAATTAAATAATGGACCAAGCCTGGGTTCAGAAGGTACAGAAACTGCTTTCTTAACATTTCAGCATGATCACAAATCTTCATATTACACATGCATACATGGGTGCCACATGTAAATGCTTACAGAGCAACTCTGTTCAAATTATTTGTTCCTCACATACTGATGCAACAAGAAACTTCAGACCCTTCAAATGGCCTGGGATTGTATAGCAAAAGAGATAAATGATTGTTTCATAATTGCTTATTTGATGGTCATGGTAATTAAATTTGAAGCTTGGGGTGAAATCCATAGGGTGATTGAGAAGTCACTTCACTTGTGTGACTGATAATTTAACCAAACCAATATATATAGTGTGTCTCTTCTAAGATAGTATAGTAGTTGATAAGTATTGATAATATTCTGTGATGCTGAATTTACCAATGGCTCTGACCTAAAAGATACTGTCAAAATAAAGATCCATTAAGTTCTAGCATTAGAGACAAAAACACAATGTCTGCCCTTTTATCCATAAAGGTTTTCTACAATTAACAGTCCCTGCCCACGTGCCGATGAACCTGCAACTCTTTTAAGTTTAGCCTGTAGTATGTAACATTCACAACTCAATGCCAGGCAATGACTATCTCTAACAAGAGGGAATATAAACACCTCTCTAGCAAACATGTAGGTAATTCAAAACCAGAGAACTGTTTTAAATCCTGCCCATCCACCTATCTGCATGACAATGTAGCCTGCTCTGCTATCCTTCACATGACTGAAGTGGTTAGTATCCCTCATTTCTTCTTGGTTTGATTAATCTTTTTCAGAACAATAAATGTTCACAATGCATGCTTCTTCTGTTTCTTTTGCCCATCTGAAATTGTGCCCTGCACACCCAAGTCTATATTGTTAATATGCATCCAGAAAAGCAATGGTTCTAATACATATATATCCTTGGTGAACACAATATATATTCCTCCATATGAAAAACAGCCATTCAGCTCTACATTGTATTCTGTTACCCAGCCAACATCATATTCATGCCACCTTTGCCCTCAGCTTAGTTCACCTTAATAGCTTGGCAGGTGCCCAGAGATTAAAAATGTGTTGCTGGAAAAGCGCAGCAGGTCAGGCAGCATCAAAAGAGCAGGAGAATCGACGTTTCGGGCATAAGCCCTTCTTCAGGTGCCCAGAGATCCTGGCGTTGCTCTACTTGGAGAAGGAAAAAAAATAAGAGGAGATCGGATAGAAGTTTTCAAGGTTGTAAAGGACCTGGATAGGGTAGGTTGGGACAAACTGTTCCCATTGACAGAAGGGCAGTGTACTTTTGATTTGGTGAAACAATCCATGGATATAAAGTAAATGACAAAAGAACCAAGGTGAAAAAACAAAGATATCTTTCTGCAGCAAACGGATATGATCTAGAACCTATTGCCTGGGTATGATGGGTACAGATTCAATCATGGCTTTCCAAAGGGATTTAGATAATTGCCTAAAGAGAAAACATTTCAGGACTACAGGGAAATGGCAGGGAATGGGACAAGGTGAATTGCTCCAGCCTAGAATCGATATATTTTTAACAATCAAAACTCAACTTAATCAAAAGCAGTGTAGCAAGATTCCACCACAGTTTGACAAACTTGTGATACTGTGTGTCAATGATGTAGAACAGCGCACCAACACGGAGTATGAGCATGCCAACACTGTGTCAATGTGTACCAACAGTATACAGCAGTGTCTTCACACTCTACGTCAGGGTGCCAATGTTGTGCCAACGTGATCCAAACCTGAGCTATATGCCAATATGCACCCTATGGGCAATTAATTCCTATATTTATTTTCATTTAAAGTCTTCTAAAAGTCTAAAGCTTTAAATTGTTGCATTCCGTTCAATGTTAAGTGTGTGCATACTGGGTTGTACTTATGATAATACAATGTCATTCGGTCATGAGTAACTAAGGAAGCGGTCAGGTGTGGCAAAACCCCTTAACATCCATCGCGATGAGAATGCACATTTCAACACCCAAGGTACTTCACAGGAGTATATCAGACAAAAATTGACAATTCGCGACATAAAGAATTAAGTTACAGGAGAGGACATTAAAATAGTTGGAAAGATAAAAGGGATGAAATCAGCTTATGCTGGCAGATTGAATTAGCAGGCCTGCATTTCACTGCACCAGATCTGCTTTGTCGTTTCAGTCAACAAGAATAAAAAGGGTAAGGTGTGGAGGAGGCAACTTATTCACTATGAGACTGCTTGGCACTGTTGATAAGGGCTTATGTCGAATCGTTGATTCTCCTGCTACTCAGATGCTGCCTGACCTGCTGTGCTTTTCAAGAGCTATACTTTTCTACTGTTGATAAAGGGCAATTTCACCCTTTGGAAGTAGTAAAGAAATAAAACAGCAGGGAAGGAGGAAGTGAGTAGATAAAGATAAAGTAAGAGGGACAAGAAAATGGAAGAGTAGGAAGGAAAACTGAAAGTAAGGAGGTACATAGGGAGTGAGAAGAGAGAACAGGGAGAAATAATGCAGGAAAAGATGGAACAAGTAGGGACAGACATAATAAGGATTGTTAAAGAAAATGGGCATAGAGAACAGCAGACTGCATATAATTCCAAATTTTATAGTATTATAAATAAATTTTCTAACATTCCATTTAACTCTCATTCTGTACCAGAAAAAGTCTCACAATACTGGTCTCAATCATGAAAACCTCTTAACCTTAGATGCTATGTTCTCACATTTGCTTTCATAATTGTAACCCCTCAACCCTTGTACCATTTCAGCAAAGTTTTTAAAACATTATCTCTTTATTTTCCTTTATTTTTGGATTGTGGAGCAAAATGGGAAAAGGATAATGCTATAAACCAAGTAAAATGTGAAAAGAGATTTACTGGAATTCATTCCAAGTTACATTTATGGTGTTTACCTATTTAAGCAATGGGTTGCTGGACACATCAGCATCAGGTATGTGTGTGTGTGTGTGTGTTCGGGGAAGGTTTGCTCAGAGACAGTCTATTGGTTGATTTTTCATCAGCATGATGACAATTTGACTGGCTCCTGGGCAGGGGGACTGCCAGGTATGAACAATGCAGCGAACAAATATTTTCAGAGTCTAAAAGGAAAACAGCGTCTCTCTTTTTGCAGAGTAGGCACAAAGAATTGGAAGATAACTAGCAATCCTCACTCACCATTTGTCTCAGCTGCTGCCTCAAACAGAGAGACTGAAAGATTAGTGTGCCAACCAGCCTGTGTCTTCAGTAAATGACTTGGGGAATTTGGAACAAATTTGGAACAAAGATGATCAGAGATCACAAGAATATCAAAATAGCAAAAGGACACCTCATTGAACATTGTGGACTGAAACTATTCAACTGTGCTACCCTAATATGTTTTTCACCACCGATAACACCTTTTTTTTGTTTGTCTATGCCTGTCTGCATGTACTGGATATCTAGGTGTTTAAGAGAAGTAGGGGTTGATTAGCTCAGTTGGCTGGATAGCAGCTTGTTGAAATAGTGTGATGCCAATAGTGTGGGTTCAATTTTCGCACCAGCTGAAGTTACCATGAAGGACTTCTCTTCTCAATATCTCACGTCACATGAGCATGGTGACCCTTAGGTTCAACCACCACCAGTCATCTCTCTTTAATAAGAAATCAGCCCACTGGTCTGATAAGACTATAGTGACTTTACCTTAAAGCTTACATTAGAGAGGTATAAATTGATCATTCAAATTTTGTTTGCCTGTCATTAGAATTGACTTACTTGTAATAAATAGCAGTTTCTTGTTAAGTGCAGAAATCTGATTAATATCTTCTGTTAACAGAAATTGTCAGGCAGGAGTATTGGTGACTTGAAGTAATTTAATTAAATCTTTAACTTTGTATTAACTCTGGAAGTAATAAGGCTCAAATATCAGCATATTTTCTCAAGTGGATTATGACAATATTATATACTGTTTTATTGCTTTTACATCTTATAACAAAATGACCAAATGATACATGACTACAGCCTGCTGAACGTTTTGTGCAAATTTTAAATTACTAGATCACAAAATGGCAGCAGAGGAGTGAAGCTATCAAATTTACCTTCCTTAATCAATCCAAGTACATGTTAAATTGTTATTATTGTATCTTAATTTATTCCAGGGGTTTTGATTCCACTACCCTATTGGGAAGATTTCTCCACAATTTGCAATAAATTCATTGTCAGCCTCACTTTCTCAAAATCCAAGTCCTCCTTGCCCCAAAATACATAGCTTCAAAGTTTCACAATTTCAGAATCCTGAAATCCCAAAGTCCCACTAACCCAGAGAGTCTTAATTTCACAATCCCAGAGAAAGTCCCAATCAATCATTTTCCGAAAACTACCCTAACCTAAAAGTGGTTTTCTACCCCATGTTCTACTATTACGCAGGGACAAAAACATCTTTAGTGAGCATCGCATTCGAGGGAGGATTTGAATTGACTCATTTTCTTCCTCGAATCCCTATAGCAACATATTGAAAGAAGCCCTTTTAACTCACAGGAACTCAAAATAAACCATCCTTGTACTCTTAAGCCCTTTAAAGGTCAGCTTGATTGAAAAAGTTGGATCATTGAGAAAGATACTCTTTCCCAAATGTCAAACCCTCCAAGCCCAGGTAAACGATAAAACAGTTTTCCCAAAAGATAAAGTTTGGCCCAATTCTTGGCTCTTATATCCCAGTTATCCCGCATTACAAGTTATTGACTAACACAAAATGTATGGTACCTTACTGTTAATCTTAGTCACGTGCTGCTTTTGCGTCCGCTGCTCTATCTCCTCTGGAGTTACCTTCCTGCCTAATATTGATCCCATCCTTGCTGTAGCTTTCTCCAACCTCATAAACAGCTCAGCGCACACAAGCTGCTTTCATTCGAGTCGCCTTTACTTTGAAGCACTCCAGGCTCAGTGGGACTTCAGTCACAAATGGCTCGTTCTCCCCAGTCAGTGACAGCCTTTTCTCACATTTACCCGTCACACAGTCAAGCTCGCCTCACGCCCCTCCAGACCCAGGCATCAATCCAGTCACTCACTAATCAGCAGCACCAACATACACACACACATACAAAGCTATCAAACAATCCTTGTTTTGCTAGCTTGCTTGTTTATCAAACACAGGGACAGTGACTCTCTCTACTAGTCCAGCACAGCGTACGTGACAACAGAAGGGAAACTGCATTACTCTAAGTCAAACGCTGTTGGATTTGTGTTGGGAAATGCTGCTATTAATAAGAGATTGGCTGAGCCAATGGAACTAGAAAAAGTGTGGATTTTTATAAACTCACCACATAAAACTGTGAACTCTGAGGACCAAGCAGTGAACGGCAGCAGGATATTGTCAGATGTAAGTACTGAGATGTAAGTGCAATACGCTTACATTGTAGGCATGCCTCAAAAGGATGTGGGGCACAGTTCTTGCTTCGGAAATTGTGATTTTTGTTATGTGTTTTCCTTTTTCCCTCCATTCTCTGCAAGTCCTTTCAGCTCCTTAAATGAAATGGTGTCTAAATGGGAGGGGTTGGGCAGAGGCAGGTGGAGAGCAATAGTTTTGGCTTAATTTTGCCCTTCTTCTCTGAAGGTGGACACTCTCGCTGAGAGACAGTTTCACAGACGCTCTTACTTCAGCACTTCACTGGCAATTCTTAAGGTGTGAACATAAAGAGAGGTGTCTAGCTCAATACCCTCCAACCAGATGCAGTTCCAGTAGCATGATCAAGATGGAGAGTCACAAGAACCAAAATGCATTTACTCTTGGAGCTCAATCAGAATAATTTAAACCAGTTGTTCTAATTTCTTCCACCCCTTTCAATCATTCATTCTGGATGAAGTCCAGGGGCGGCACGGTGGCACAGTGGTTAGCACTGCTGCCTCACAGCGCCAGAGACCCGGGTTCAATTCCTGCCTCAGGTGACTGACTGTGTGGAGTTTGCACATTCTCCCCGTGTCTGCGTGGGTTTCCTCCGGGTGCTCCGATTTCCTCCCACAGTCCAAAAATGTGCAGGTTAGGTGAATTGGCCATGCTAAAAATTGCCCGTAGTGTTAGGTGCAGCGGTAAATGTAGGGGATGGGTCTGGGTGGGTGCGCTTCGGCGGGTCGGTGTGGACTTGTTGGGCCGAAGGGCCTGTTTCCACACTGTAAGTAATCTAATCTAATCTAATGTAAGTCAGACAGCACAAAACACAACAGGAAATCAAGTATTCCATTCAAAGTGATTCAGCTGTTTACTTTCATTTGTTATGGATTGTGGACTTCACTGGCTGTGTCCACATTTAAGGCCTTCCCAATAGTTCTTGACAAATTTCTCAAACTGCTGCAGTCCATGTCCACAAGGCAGGGAGATCCAGGATTTTGATCCATTAACAATGAAAGAACTGCAAATTATTTCCGAGTCAGGGTAGTGAGAGGTTTGGAGAGTAATTTGCAGGTAGTGGTGTTCCCATACATCTGCTGCCCTGGTCCTTCAAGATGGTAGAGGTCATGGGTTTAGGTGGTGCTGTCGAAGGGGTCTTGCTGAATTTTTGCAGTGCACCCTATAGATGCTGCATCACTGTCCCTGTGTGTCAGGGGTGCACAAAGTTAATATTGGCGAATGTGATGCTTTGCCCTGATGGTATCAGGCTGTCTTTGTGGCCACAAGTGGACAGACCTCAGGGAGTCAGGAAGTATATAACTCGCTGCAAGATTCCTTGGCTCTGACCTATTCTTGTAGTCACAGTATTTATATGCATAGCACGGTTCAGTTTATGCTCAATGTTAACCCCAGAATGTGAAAGTGGGGAAGTCAGTGATGTAAAATCACAAAGTTAATAGGCAATAGCTAGATTCTCGCTTGTCGGACATGGCCATTACCACTTGTGTGGTGTGAATTATACTTACACTTGCCATCCAATGCTGGATGTTGTCTGGCTCTTGTTTTTCCAGCACCACTCTTATCTAAACTCTTCATGCATTCTGGCATGGACTACATCAATACGTGAGAAGTCACTAATGATGTTGGACATTGTACAGTCATCAGAAAATGTTTTGATGGGAGCGGGGAGAATTCATTGAGATAGCAGCTGAAGTTGGTTGGGCGTAGGACACTACCCTGAGGAACTCCTTCAGAGATGTCCTGGAGCTGAGATGACTGACCTCCAACAACCACAACCATCTTCCTTTGTGATAGGTGGATTGTTTTCCTCCTGATTCCCATTGACTCCAGTTTTGGCAAGGCTTCTTAATGCCAAACTTGATCAAATGCAGCTTTGATGTTAAGAGCAATCACTCTTCCCTCCATTCAGGAGTCCAGCTCTTTTGTCCATAGCTTGGGGGAAGATTTGTAGCTCTGGTGCTCGTTGTTGTGGTTCTGTTTGGTGACAACAACTCACCAGAACGAAGGACCCGATACCCAGCATGAGCAAAACTAACGTAGTGTACAAAATCCCATGCAAGGACTGCACAAAACACTATATAGGACAAACAGGAAGACAGCTAACGATCCGCATCCATGAACATCAACTAGCCACGAAAGGCTATCCTTAGTAGCCACACACGCAGACGACAAGCAACATGAATTTGACTGGGACAACACTACCATTATAGGGCAAGCCAAACAAAGAACAGCCAGAGAATTCCTAGAAGCATGGCACTCATCCACAAACTCCATCAACAAACACATCGACCTGGACCCAATATACCGGCCACTACAGCGGACAGCTGAAACTGACAACCGGAAGCGGCAGGGACAGGCCACTATAAATGCCGGAGGAAACACCACAGAAGCGCTTCACAGGAGGCTCCCAAGCACTGAGGATGTCACCTAGACAGGGGACGAAATGTTTGCAACAAACATTTCCAGCTCGGCGAACAGAACCACAACATCTTTTGTCCATGTTTCAACTAAGGGCGTGATGTGTCCAGGAACTGACTGGCCCTGGCAGAACCCAAACTGAATGTCAATGAGTCAGTTACTGCTGAGCAAGTGCTGCTTGCACTAGTTATATTGTCAGAGCCTCTTCTGAACAGACACCAAGATCAGAAGAAATGTCACTCTCTTTGTCACATTCCCTGCTTAGCCAATAATTAGTCTTTCTGGCCTCACAAGGAAATTTTGTACCTTCCCCCCCACCAAGCCATTTCTCTAACAAAATGTTCCCAATTGCTTGGGAGTGTTCTTGCTGGGTCCCCCTGCTGCTAGTATTCTCTCATTACGTTTCAGCAGAGTTCTGGAACTGGATATGGAAGAGAGGCCTGGGAGCTGAAATTTCTCAGAATCTCAGGATGCAAGTTTATCACTCCAGAACTCTTGCATTTCTTGATTCTGATACAGGTTAAAATTAAGGCACGAGTCTGACAGGATTTTTGTTGAAAGTCTGTTCCACATCCACTAGGAGGTGGGATGTGTGTTTATTTACAGGCTGGCTTGGGAAACCTGTGATCTCTTGTTGTGTGCTGGCAATTTGCACCACGTATTTTGCTCCTACCTACACTGACCATTTCTCTCAGTGTTTTAAAGTGCTGGATTCTTATCCTATCCATATCCTTCTGCCCTCACCCCTTCCTGCACCCTCCTAGAACAATAGGGCTCCCTTTGTCCTTATTTTCTGCCACTCCAGTCTCTGCACCAAAAGGTCATCCTCCAACCTTTCCACCATCTTCTCTTCCCCTGTCAGAATTCCTCTGGGACTGTTCCCTTCACAACACCCTGGTCCACTGTTACATCACTCCCAACATTTCCTCAGCTCCCACCCCACTTCCCTTGCCTGCCTCAGCACCTTTCTATGAAATTGCAGAAGATTTAATACTTGGCCTATTATGTCTTACTTCTTCACTGCCCAAGATCCCAAACACACCTTCCAGATGAAGGTACAATTTATTTGTACTTCCTTCAATCTAGTCTACTACATTTGCTGCATCCTTCTAGTTACTTGCCATTTCAATAAACCAGCTTGCTGTCATGCTGCCATTTCCATCCTCAGCTTTTTGAAGTTTTTCCAGTAAACTGGAGGAGTAGCACCTCAAATTCCACTGACGTACTTTACAACCTTTAGAAATCAACAATCAGATCAACTTCAGAATGTGACCACTGTCCCTCATTTTGGTTATGAACAACCCCACTCCCAACCTTGACTCATTTGTGGCTTGATGGCTTTGCTGCCAACAGAGCTGATCCATTGTCCCTTTTTTAAACCTATCATTAACATTTATTTTACATCTCAATCAGTCCTTTAACTGCCTTTATCTTGTGCTCTGGATACCCTCACTATTTGTTCTACTTACCCCTGCTCCCCCTTAGTCACTGGGAGTGCTAACTCTGTTTCTCTCTCCGCAGATGCTGCCAGACGTGTTAAGTTTCTCCTGTCTTTCCTGCTTTTATTAATTTTATAACTGCAAAGCTCTGCGGGATGGTGGCTCAGTGGTTAGCACTGCTGCCTCACAGCGCCAGGGATCCAGGTTCGATTCCACCCTTGGACGACTGTCTGTGTGAAATTTGCACATTCTCCCAGTGGGTTTCATTTGGGTGCTCCCGTTTCCTCCCACAGGATGTGCAGGTTAGGTGTATTGGCCATGGGGAATTATCCATAGTGTCCAGGGATGAGCAGGCTTAGTGGATTAGCCATGGGAAATGCGGGGTTACAAGTTTAGGGTGGGGAATGTGAGTCTGGGTGGGATGCTCTTTCTACACTCAATGTGGACTTGATGGGCTGAATGTCCTGCTTCCACACTGTAGGGATTCTATGACTCTTAGTTTCCAAGCAACCAGCTCATATGCCATGTTCATCAACAATAACTTTAATCTTATCGATTTAATATTTAATCCTGTCAAAAGAACCTTTCAGTTCTTTTAGTCATATCATAATTTCATCACAATTCAGGCTTAGAGTGTTGATTTAAAGATCACTTAGACCTCAATTATTGTAAATAAACTTCATGCCAGTCTTTCAGCTGATCTTATTAACCTTGAACTCCACATTAAAGGTTCAGCATGTTCCACAGCCACGAACCTGCACCCTTTCTTGAGACAACTAGATTCTATACAGTGTGGAAAGTGGCCGTATGGTCCATTGAATCTGCACTGATTCTCTGAAGAGTATCCCAGTCAGACCCACCAATTCCCACAGCCAATCCACTTAACCTACACACGCCTCACCACTACAGGACAATTTAAAATGGCCAAACCATGTAAACTGCACATCCTGGGACTGGGGGAAGAAACCAGAGTTAGTGGAGGAAACCCACACAGACATGGAGAGAACATGCGAACTCCACCAAGATTGTCACCCAATGCTGGAATTGAACCCATGTCCCTAGCACTGTGAAGCAATAGTGCTAACCACTGAGCTACCATGCTGCCCACTCCATGTCTTTGCCTTGGTGAGTTGTTATTTACATACATCATTCCCCTTTCATCAGATATCATACCATTACCATTCACAGGGGCAACTGAAAAAGGGGAAGATTACTTACACTGTTGAGTTGGATTGATAACTATTAGCCAATAATGTTCTATGATTGACAATATAATAAAGCTTGATGTTTGGTCATTAAGCCGTCTTTCAAAGGTACCATTTCTGATCCGCTTTTATTCAGAATATTTTGGGTTGCTGGCTTTTTCTCCCCATTTGTCTCCTTAATAACACCTTCTAAAAAGCAACCTATACAACTGACTGTATCGCTACTGATGATAATCCATCATCAGCAAGTAATTCTTTCTCCTATTGTACTACATTATTGAATGTATCTCCACTGATAATTCAGCTCCCTCACTGTCACTCTGTAACATCCTTCTCATAAATACAGTATCACTGACTGTCTTTTGCTGATGTTAATCCATCTTCCTCACACAGTCAGTCGTCTCTCCTCACAACATCCCTGCGTTCCTTTGTACCTATCTTGTTAATATTGAAATGCCATTGAAATACTGTGCTCAGAGAGGCCGGATTTGCTTCATTTGGACTCAATATCATGTGGCTCTACAGGACGTGGTTTAATCTATTTGAATTACTTACAGTAAAATCAAAGGCATTGGGTCAAAGGGAGGTATTCGTATTTTCTTGAATCGATTTCACAGGGTCAAGGTGCTGTATGTATTAGTTTGCGATAAAAAAAAATTGGTCTGATTTGTTTATTTGACAAATCAATAATAATGTTGTTTACTTGAAAAAACACTGGATCTACAGGGACTTGCTTTCAGTTAATGTGAAAACAGTAGGCAAGGTGACAACAATTAGAGTACAATTGAAATTCTTAATCTACAGTTTGCACACGTCCTACCTCCAAATATTAACAAAGTAATACATGTGTATACTCCCATTGGGCTTTGCCTTGTATGTGAGAATCTTCAATTTGTCAAATCATAGATTATGACAACAAAAAGTCAAGGATTAATGGCAATATATAATCCAATATAGTCACCTCATTAAGTGCCACACGTCGTCTTTCTTGATTCCAGCCCTTCAGAAACTGTCTTGGAATTTCCAGGAATTAATCTTCAAAGCAATGAGAAACTCAGGCGAAGATGAAAATTCTTAGAAGTATTTTAGAAAAAGCTTTCTTTCTTTAAATATTTTTATTTATTAGTTGCATGATAGTTGAAGGTTACTGAAAAGGCTGTTTAGCTCAATGAGAGAGAAATACCTTCAATAGGAATTGGTAACCCTCACCTACATTTATTCAAACCTAAAAGAGTAAACAAGCTCTTAAAGCAAAGAATGATGTGTACAGGAATAACCCAGCAGGCCTTCAATCCATTCTCACTCCATCCACTTCTCTGAAACTGATCCCTTCCACAATGTCTGCTTCAATTTCCTTCCCCAGGGTCGTTTGCACAATTCAAATTCCACTTGAATGACGTTCTTCCTTATTTTCACTTTTACTCCTAATGCTATCATTTTTCTCTTATGTTCCTGGAATTTGATCCCTTCACTAAAATGAATGACTTTGCCGAGAGCAACATTATCAATTCTGTTCAGAATCCTGAAATGCTGAGAGGAATTATTTCAAAAGCTTTCAGGCCAACAGCTGGATTGGTGTTTCAAGAATACTACCACCTGATGAAGGAGCGACGCTCCGAAAGCTAGTGTGCTTCCAATTAAACCTGTTGGACTATAACCTGGTGTTGTGTGATTTTTAACTTTGTACACTGAATACTCAATAGGGTTCTCTCAGAAAGGCAGAGAGAATGAGCGAGGCAGTTTCACTCTTTCAGTACACTATATCCTCAGTGAATGCCAAACAATATGCAAACCTAAAAACTCGTGTCCACCACAAACCCAGGCATGTGATTTCCAGTAAAAGAAAATCCAAGCAGTCAGCTCAATTCAAATAACTTCCCAGAAAAGCCTTGAAAATAATGTCACAACGTGTCCTTTTAGTGATTCCTTTCAAAATAAGTATAGGAATTTCTTCAGCCTGTTTAAATGAATCACTATTCGCAATCCTTTAAACACAAATCCTCACAAAAAAGTTAACAATGAAGCACCTTTATGATAATGCACATCAACAGACAGTATACACAATCACATGCTTACACGATGTCACTCCTCCCCTTGTTCACCAACACACTCATGTTCTACTTCCCATTTTCCTTTTTTTTATTGCTCTCCCAATGTATTTTTGCTGCACTGGCCCCAAACACACCATGATCACCTGGTCATGAGACAGCCAAAATACTGTTGGCAAGCAACAGTTTCCTTAGTCCAAAAGCCATCGACTCCATTCTGTCTGTTTTTACTGTCATTGTTCCAGGAAAAGGTGACATTGCACATAATGTGCTCCAGTAAACATGAATTTAAAAACTGCAGCCATCCTCTATCACAGTCTCCTTGATTTAAAGCAGTATCTTCCCCGTTTAGTTCACAGTCCAGTTTAAAGGACATAAAAAGATGTGGTCTTTACGTGACTCTAGCCTGGGAAAGATGAAATGTCATTTAAAAAAAATATGTTTCATCACAAGCTATATTAAACATGATTAAAAAAAGGGCATGGTGGCTCAGTAGTTAGTACTGCTGCCTCACAGCACCAGGGACTTGGGTTCGATTTCACCCTCAGGCGACTGTCTGTCGGGGGTTTACACATTCTCCCCATGAATGCATGTGTTTCCTCTGGGCGCTCCAGTTTCCTCCCATGGTCCAAGGATGTGCAGGTTAGGTGGATTGGCCATGCCAAATTGTCCATAGTATTCAGGGATGTGCAGGTTAGGTGCATTTGTTATAGGAAATGCAGGGTTACAGGGTAGGAGATTTGGTCTGGGGGAATGTGCTTCAATAGGGTGGTGGACGCAATGGACCAAATGACCTGCCTTCACACCATAGTGATTCTGTGATTAAAATGTGAGATTTATACCAATACATCCTCAATCTTATACAATCTTTTATGATCTCTTAAATGCTTAACTTTTCATCATTTTATCTTCTGGACAATATGTCTGTAAACTCATTATTTCTAGCAGCAATGTAAAAGGTCGTTTCACTGGATAGTTTAATCAATCTGAAAGTTTTGAATTTTAAGTTTTAAATTTTCCAATGAAAATCATGAATTAAGATTAGTATAGATTAAAGTTTCTTTTGTAACCATGTCAAACATAGTTTTCAAAATGTGTTAAAGAATAGATAGTAATCCCAATGTTTCCTCCTCTATGGTAGGATATATCCTTTGATAATGGTTGAAATTCTTGGAAAAGTAGCCCACTGGCATCTCCACTCCTGACCCATCATCTTGCAGTAAGACTGCACCTACCCCAAGTCGCCAGCGTTAACTGCAGTTTCAAAAGGTTTGGTCACATCATAGAGTCATAGAGATGTGCAGCAAGGAAGCAGACCCTTCGGTCCAACCCGTCCATGCTGACCAGATATCCCAACCCAATCTAGTCCAACCTACCAGCACCCGGCCCATATCCCTCCAAACCCTTCCTATTCATATACCCATCCAAATGCCTCTTAAATGTTGAAATTGTATCAGCCTCCATCACTTCCTCTGGCAGCTCATTCCATACAGTACCACCCTCTGCGTTTTATCTTTCCCCTCTCACCCCAAACCTATGCCCTCTAGTTCTGGACTCCCCCACTCCAGGGAAAAGACTCTGTCTATTTATCCTATCCATGCCTCTCATAATTTTGTAAACCTCTATAAGGTCATCCCTCAGCCTCCGACGCTCCAGAAAAAACAGCCCCAGCCTGTTCAGCCTCTCCCTGTAGTTCAGATCCTCCAACCCTGGCAACATCCTTGTAAATCTTTTCTGAACCCTTTCAAGTTTCACAACAACATCAGTGATGGCCAACTTTACTTATTAGGATTGTCTTCACTTCTCAAAGGAGCCTTCACGTTCTGCTGACCGCACCATTTTTCTCTGTTTTGTAACAAGTGTGATCAAGGTACAGCTATCTTGATGATATTTGACACACATTTCCAAAACCCACACATTCCTTCCATTCCAGCTATCGACCTTTCCTTACAGCTACCAACCAGATTCATTCCTCCCATCGACCAATCAGATGTTGCCACTACCTGCGTTCATCAAAACTATCTCACCTTTCTGCTACCCTCCCCACCCCATTACAACTCGCCCTGCCCCCACCTCCATTCCTGAAGAAGGGTTATACCCAAAATGTTGACTTCTCCACCTCCTGATGCTGCCTGCTGCTGTGTTCTTCCAACCTCCTGTTTGTTAACTTTGGGGCCCCAGCATCTGCAGTTTTTTTTGTCTCAGGCAAGGTGAGCCTTCAGTGAGGAAATTCTTGATTAGATGTGAAGCTCATCGACACATCATGTGCCTAATTAGCTTTGTCATTGCAGGGGGTGACTCCTGAAGCAGGCTTCCGCTAATACTTAATACTCAGAGCAGTAAATCCTACCCTGCCCCTATTACTTAATACTCAGAGCAGTAAATCCTTACCCGTGTATCAGGTGTACAGCATGGAAACAGACCCTTTGGTCCAACTCATCCATGTCAACCTAATCTAATCCCATTTGCCAGCACTTGGCCCATATCCCACTTGGCTCATTCCATACACGCACCACTCTCTGAGTGAAAACATTACCTCTTAGGTCTTTTTTATATAGTTCCCCTCTCACCCTCTTGTGCTGGACTCCCCCAACCCAGGGAAAAGATCCTGTCTATTTATCCTATCCATGCCCTTCATGTTCTTATAAACCTTTATGAGGTCACTCCTCAGCCTTCGACACTTCAGGGAAAACAGCCCCAGCCTATTCAGTCTCTCCCTATAGCTCAATCCTCCAACCCTGGCAACATCCTTGTAAATCTTTTCTGAACCCTTTCAAGTTTCACAATATTCTTCTGATAGGAAGGAGACCAGAATTGCAGGCAATATTCCAACAGTGGCGTAATCAGTGTCCTGTACAGCTGCAACATGACCTCCCACCTCCTGCACTCTGTGCTCTGACCAATAAAGGAAAGCATACCAAACGCCTTCTTCACAATCCTATCTACCTGCGACTCCACTTTCAAGAAGCTATGAACCTGCACTCCAAGGTCTCTTTGTTTAGCAAAACTCCATTGGACCTTACTGTTAAATATATAAGTCCTGCTAAGATTTATCCTAGGCACTTTTGAGAGAGGGGAGCATGGAAAGAGATTAGGAATTAGAGGAAGCATTGAAGCAGGGAACTCATATTATTCTGCAGTTCCAAAGCAAGCTTTCAAGATTTGGAGCAGCGAGGTGGAAAAGATTGGGAGGCTGAATTAAACACATGTAAAAGTAGCTATAGGATCTAGCTCTGACGTGGCTGTGACAGGCAGGGAGTGAAAATAATCCTGCAACAGGGGAGTGGAGACTGAGGGTTGCGATGTCGGGCTATAGGAGGTTACAACGATATCGACAAACAACAGTCTGGAAAAAATTATGATAAGCAGCAAAGACCATGAAAAAAATTAGCTGATTGTAAGGATGCTTTAGAAAAGAGTACCGGGTGCCCGAAATGTTATTGATAATAGGATGCAAGACAGAACTTGGAAGAGGAAGTTCATAGAGGGAGTTCTGGAGGGCAGCAACATGAGGGATTAATTTATTTCCAATGAGCCCAATGGCTCCTGGATACCTTAGTCTCAGTAACTGCCTTGGGAATTCAGAGCTTATATCAGCACTTTAGAAATGTTCCCTGCAAAGGCCACAGTGTGTTGGTTCCACCTACCCAATGACTAAGGCATTGTCTCAGCAGAACAAAGAGACATCTTATCCACATGATCAGCTGCCAGCTAGAGAATCTGACAGCTGAGCTATTTACTACCAAATCTGCTTTGAGAAAACACACATCCGGTTTTCTCTCTCTCTGCTCCTGTTGTACTAAGCATAACACTAGAGCTTTCATATGGTCTGTGGCTAACATTGGCTCTCCTTACAGATGTTGCTGGATCTTGAATCTGCCTGCTTTTCCAGGCAAGGCTATTAGTTGCTTGCATGTGACAGATTGATCAGAAAGTCAGTAATTTCATTTCTATGACAGATTTGAAAATACACAGAGTTTACAAACCAGCGATGTGCAAGTACTGATTATCTGTGAAGCAGCAAATATTTAATATTACAGGATGATTAGACGATAACAGGGACATAGAGAATGTTCCTGAATAGTTACACATGAGCATGAAAAAGAATCTGCAGATTTTATTCCATACACCTTTTATGTTTATTCATGAGACTGGATTTTTCTGCCAAGGCAAACACTTATTGGTAATCCCAGTTACCTTTAAACAATGGTACACATTTTCTGATATATTGCTGTCCTTCTTGTGTCAGTACATAATCTGTATGGTTAGGTGGGTGATTTGAGGATTTTGATCTGAGTGAAATATATTTCGAAGTCAGATGGTGCACAAGTTGAAAGGGAATTGCAGCAGGTGGTATTCCATCAAGCCTGTTGTTTTGGTCCTGCTAGGTGATTGAGGGAATAGTTTTCAAAGGTACTGATGAGGAAGCTTTGGTGAGTTTTGTTGCAATGCATCTTGTATGCAGTACTACACTGCAGTTGTGGTACATTGCAGATGTTGGAGGGAATTAATGTTTAAGGTGGTTTTATGGGGTACCAATTAAATGGCTGGTTTTGGTTCTGAATGGTGTTCAACTTTCTTGAATGTTGTTGGAGCTGAACTCATGCAAGCAAGTGAGGATTACTCCATCACATTCTCATTTGTGCCTGTTAGATGGAAAGGCTTTATGGAGTCAGGAGGCTGGTCACTCTCAATATAGTGCCCAGACTGTGACTGCTCTAACCATAGTATTAATGGAGCTGGCCAGGTAGGTGTTTCAGACTTTTATGACTCCCAGTTTGATGACAATGCAAGCTTTAGCAATGGCAATGCTGTTAAATCTTAAGAAGAGGTGAGTAGACTCTTTTATTTGTAAAGATGGACATTGCTTGTCATTCCTGTTGCATGCAGGTACATAGTTCCTTGAGGGTGGAGTCACAGGTAGTGAAGAAGGTGTTTGATACACTTGCCTTTATTGGTCAGTGCATTGCTTACAGGTGTTGGGATATCATGTTGTGAATCTACATTACGTTGGTGAGCCCACTTTCGGAATACTGCATTCAATCCGGTCTCCCTGCTATAGAAAAGATGTTGTTAAACTTGAAAAGGTTTCAAAATGATTTACAAGGACGTTGCCAGGGTTGGAGGGTTTGAGCTATAGGGAGAGGCAGAATAGGTTGGGGCTATTATCACTGCACTCTCGGAGACTGAGGGGTGACATTATAAAGATTTATAAAATCATGAGGGGCATGGATAGGGTGAATAGACAAGGTCTTTTTCCCAGGGTAGGGGAGTCCAAAAGTTGAGGCCATAGGTTTAAGGTGAGAGTGGGAAGAATTAAAAGGGACCTGAGGGGCATCTTTTTTGCACAGAGGATGGTGTGTGTATCGAATGAGCTGCCAGAGGAAGAGATGGAACCTGATACAAGAAGAACATTTAGAAGCCATCTGGATGGGTACACGAATAGGAAGGTTTTAGAAAAATGTGGACCAAATGCTGGTAAATGGGACTAGATTAACTTAGGATATCTGGTCAGAATGGACGAGTTGGACTGATGGGTCTGCTTCTGTGCTGTACATCTCTATGACTCTGTGAACATTACTTTGAATACTGTTGTTACGTTGGCAGTTTTCCAGTCCTCTGGGGTTTTTCCAGAATCCAAGGATTCTGAGAAGATGACTATCAGTATATCCATTATCACTGTATCCACTTTATTTAATATTCTGTGATACAACCATTCAGATCAGGGGACTTAGCAGCATTTAGCCCCATTAGAGAAAAATTACTTCAAAAACTATTGACAGCTTTTGTAAATATTTCTTCTTCCACTTTTGTCCCTTGATTGTTTAGATTATTTTGGAATGTGATTAGTGCCTTCTCTCATTAAGACTGGTGTGAATTATTTATTCAACTCTTCAGTCATTTCCTGATTCACTGTTATTAGTTCCTCAACCTCATCCCCTAAGAGACTTATATTCACTTTCGCTTTCTATTTACCTTCTTAACAAACCCCTTATTGTCCATTTTGGTGTTATCCTCAAAGTTTATTTTCTTCTTTTTTGGTAATCTTTTGTTGGTTTTTAAAACTTGCCTACTCCTCTGGCTTACCAATAATCTTTGTCACAATATATGTTTTTTTCTTTCAATTTGATACTATACTATGACTTAGCTTCTTCAGTTAGCAATGGTCAGTTTATCTCCTTCATTGAATCCTTCTTCCTCACTGCTATTCATCCTTGTGTGGATTATAAACTACTTTTCTTAAACGTCTGTTCCTCAACTGAGTTTTCTGCTCAACCACTCTCCCAGTCTATTCCAGCTAATCCTGCTCTCATTTCTTTGAGATCAACCTTAATTAGGTTTGTTATAGCTCTTTCTGACAGTGGTTTCACACTCATTTGAGCGATAAATTTATGTTATGGTCATTGTTCCCTAAGAGATCTTTTACCCTCAAATCATGAGGCAGCACAGTGGTTCAGTGGTTCACTGCTGCCACACAGCACCTAGGACTTGGGTTCAATTCCATCTTCAGGTGACTGTCAGTGTGAAGTTTGCATGTTCTCCCCATGTCTGCGTGGGTTTCCTCCAGGTGTGCAGGTTTCCTCCCACAGCTCAAAGTTGTGCAGGTTGGGTAGATTGGCTGTGATAAATTACCCATAGTATCCAGGGATGTAAAGATTAGCCTTGGGAATGCAGGGTTTCAGGTAATGGGGTGGGGGTGTCTGGGTGGGATGCTCTTCATAGGGTCAGTGTGGACTTGATGGGCAGAATGGCCTGCTTCCACACTGTAGGGATTCTATGATTTATTAAATATGTCTCATTACACATTACCAGATCCAAAGCACCTGACCTCTGTTTTATGGGGTACTAATTAAATGGCTGGTTTTGGCTCTGAATGGCTCTGAATCTTCTTGAATGTTGTTGGAGCTGAACTCATGCAAGCAAGTGAGGATTACTCCATCACATTCTCATTTGTGCCTGTTAGATGGAAAGGCTTTATGGAGTCAGGAGGCTGGTCACTCTCAATATAGTGCCCAGACTGTGACTGCTCTAACCATAGTATTAATGGAGCTGGCCAGGTAGGTGTTTCAGACTTTTATGACTCCCAGTTTGATGACAATGCAAGCTTTAGCAATGGCAATGCTGTTAAATCTTAAGAAGAGGTGAGTAGACTCTTTTATTTGTAAAGATGGACATTGCTTGTCATTTCTGTTGCATGCAGGTACATAGTTCCTTGAGGGTGGAGTCACAGGTAGTGAAGAAGGTGTTTGATACACTTGCCTTTATTGGTCAGTACATTGATTACAAGTGTTGGGATGTCATGTTGCCAGTTTCCTCCCACAGCCCAAGGTTTTGCAGGTTGGGTAGATTGGCTGTGATAAATTACCCATAATATCCAGGGATGTACAGATTACAAAGGTTAGCCATGGGAAATGCAGGGTTTCAGGTAATGGGGTGGGGTGTCTGGTTAGGATGCTCTTCGTAGGGTCAGTGTGGACTCAATGGGCAGAATGGCCTGCTTCCATGCTGTAGGGATCCTATGATTTATTAAACATGTCTCATTACACATTACCAGATCCAAAGCAGCCTGATCTCTGTTGGAGCCACAACACATTGTTCATGAAAACTGTCCTGAATACAGTATAAACTCTTCTTCATTCCTGAAGAAGGGCTTATGCCCGAAATGTCAATTTTCCTGTTCCTCGGATGCTGCCTGGCCTGCTGTGTTTTTCCAGCACCACATTTTTCAACACTAAATTCTTCTTCATGCCTACCTCCGCCAATTTGTTTTTCTTCCAATGAAGATTAAAGTCATCTATGATTGATACATTGCTTTTTTTACATACTGACATTACCTTGATACCGTCCAGTACAATGCAGTCCATTTAACTGGTGCCCCATTCACTTCCTGCACCAGAGATGTAATATGTACCAGTGTGTACTGATTTATTTTCTCTCCTATATTATTCATATGGATAGGGGGAGTAAAGGCTATTCCCATCAGTGTCCTCCATCCCTTGTTATTTCTGACCTCTGCTCATATAGATTCTACATCTGCCAGTCCAAGGTCATTTCTTGCTATCACACTGACAAAGCTACCCTTTCCTTCTTGCCTGTCATTTTGAAAAGACACATTGTCCTGAATATTTCATTCCCAGCTTTGATGTCCTTGTAACCATGACTTCATAATTGTTATAAAATCATCCTATTAACTTCTACTTGCGCTGTTAATTCATTGCATTTATTCTGAATATCAACTGCAATTAAGTAAGGAACTATTTATTTTGTTTTATTAACCCATTTTCCCTCCTTTAACACTATAGTTACTCTTTTCTACGTTTGCCCATTCTGTCACTTCCTGTCCCCCTCTGGGTATTGCTACTTAAATAACTTCCCAGTATCAAGTGTGGAGAGACAACTTTGACTCCTTGTTTGAAGTTAAACAGCAAATTGATTGACAGCACACTGGGAGCAGAGGAAGAAAGAAAGAAGTAAAAGGAGTTTATTCAGATCAGTTGAAATAATCTGCTCCTTTCCAGCACAAATGGTAATGACTACCTTTGACATTTTGGCATCATTGCATGACTGAGCATTGTACAATGGATCCCCAGCAAAGGCGAAATCAGTGGAAATTAAAGAGTAAACTTTCTACTGTCCCCATACCTCATTCAATGGAAGATGCTTGTGATTTTTGCAAGTCAATAATGTCAACCCAAGGGTATTGCTGCAGGCATAGATTGGGTTAAGCTCCTAGGTCCAACAGAATATTTATGTCACACAAATGCCATGTGATGACCATCTCCAAAAGAAGAGAATCGAGCCATTTCCCTTTGACATTAAATAACATGACCATCACTAAATCTCCCACCATCAACACCCTGGGTTCATTGTCATTGATCAGAAACTTAACTGAACCTGTTATTTAAGTACAAAGTGCAAAAGAGAACAGAAACTCAGTAGGTCTGGCAGCATCTGTGGGCAAAAAGCAGAACCAGACACTGGACTCAAAATGTTAACTCTGCTTTCTCCCCACAGAAGCTGCCAAACTTGCTGAGTTTGCCCAGAATTTTAGTTTTTGTTTCAGAGCTCAAGCAGGTCTTTGTTCTAATTTAACCAAGCCCAGAAGAATAGTCAGGGATTGCAAATTCCACAATGAGTTACTCACCTCCTGATTCCCAAAAGACTTGCTGCCATCTACAAGGCACAAGTGGAATAGACTGCACTTGGTTAGTTGAGAGAATGCAGTACCAATAACACTTAGGAAGCTTAATGCAGTCTAGTACAATGCAGTCCATATAACTGGTGCCCCAGTCACCACTTAAAATATTCATTTCCAGCACCAGAGATGTAATGTGTAGCGTTGTGTACTGTTCAACATGACCCTTAGGACTCTGGTGCAACTTTATAATGATGCCTTGGAGCTGTTTCACACATGGCATGAAAAGCACAGTGTGGTTAGTACATCGATAAAAGTCTCTTAACAATTCAAAATAGAACCCGGTCGTTTGCAGATTACCACACATTGTTGTATATAATGTGAATATGCATTGAATAGAGTACTACAGAAGCCAATTTTTACAGACAGTCCTTGACTTTGCCTTCTCATTAGGCAATCTGATTTGAATCCAAAGTCTCTGGTGTGATTCCAAAACCACACAATGAAAGATGGTGACCACAATGCGATGGATTGCTGAGAAAATGGTGGCAGTAGCGAAGATCCAGAAGCAGACCTGAAATTGCCTGGAGAAGAGAGTAACTCAAAAGGTCAACAGTCCAATTTAGTACCAGCCAGCAGGCAGAAGAGCCAAGGAGCTAAATAGCTGCTGGGAAGGAAGACTCTCTGAACAGAACGTCTCTGCAGAGAAATCGCCAAGCCAATTTAAAGTCAATAAAAGCTTTTTACAGCTGAGTGGAGTAAATAAGCTTTTAAGAGAAAGTAAAAGAATGTGAGTTACAAATGCCCTCTAGCAGCTAAAGGGATAAATCTGGATTGTGCACACCTGAAAAGAGGCCGATTACTGGATATCATAGAATCCCTACATTGCAGATAGAGGTTATTTGGCCCATCGAGTCTGCATCAATCCTGCGAATAGCATTCCACCCAGACCTAAACCCCACCTTATCCTCATATCCCGTATTTCCCATGACTAATCCACCTAGCCAACACATCCCTGGATAAAATGGAGTAATTTAGCATGGCCAGTTCACCCTAACCTGCACATCTTTGGATTGTGGGAGGAAACTGGAGCACCTGGAGGAAACCCCACGCAGACATGGTGAGAGAATGTGGAAACTCCACATGGTCACCCGAGGCTGGAATCGAATCCAGGTCCCGGGCGCTGTGAAGCAGCAGTGCTAACCAGAACAGAAGCAATCTCTAAGAGGAAGATCCCAAAAATACTGGGCTGGGAAGAAGCAGAGTTAAGATTTTTAGCAACTACTTAGCAGCTTTAAATTATTTATTCAAAGGAAAACTTATCAACAATCAAGTTAAGAAAATTCTTCAAAAACAGGCTTAAGGCACGTCGATGAACTGAACAAAATTAGAAGAAAGAACTGCAATGACTTCAAAGCTCCAGAGGCCAAACAATGAAGTAAGCTTTGGGCAAGGAATGCAAATTTTATTCAGTAAATACAAAGTTTCATTTATTAAGAGGAAAGCATTGCAAAGAAAAAAAGCTGAATTTGATCAAAGAAGATTGCACGCGGCATGAAAATACCTCAATGCAGGTAAATGTTGACCCCAATTATTATATCATGGCAGATCTGTTTAGTACAGTCAAAAAAAATTGTATTGATTGCAGCTGTTTAGAGATTCTATCCCCAGATCTTTTGGAAACTCTTTAGTTTGGAAAAGGAATATCTTCGTTTGTCTCCATGGAAACACCATATTGGTAAAGGAAAACCTAACGTTGACTTAAAATCAGCAGAAACATCAACAGATTTCAGGACAATAACAACAAAGATTCAATAACAGTTTAGACGAACAAGAATATCACAAGGCAACGAAATGTATCTAGTTCAATGAGATCGAAATCTTAATGTGCAATTTCAAAATGAAAAAAATAATCAACAGCTTTGAGTGCCTGTAAGCAATCAGCGAGTGCAACAACACTCACAAACCTCTCGAACAGTTACATTTAATCTATTAGATCCAATTACTACATCAGCAAATTGGCAAATGTGGAAAGCACAGCAAATAAGATTTCAAACAGTCTCAGCATTGGACACCAAAGCAAATGCAGATCAGGCAAGCACACTTCTCTACTATGAGGGAAGTACTTTAGATCATGTATTAGACCAACAACACATCAACAAGAAATAGGTTACCTTTGACTCTGCAGTTATAGAGCTATACAGTACAGAAACAAACCATTCAGTCTGACTATCTATACTGACCAGATATCCTAAACTGATCAGCTTCATTTGCTCGTATTTGGCTCCATAATCCCTCTAAACCCTTTATATTCCTGTACCCATCCAAGTGCCTTTTAAATGTTGCTTTTTGATCAATATTTCACTTCAGGAATAAATAAGATACTGGCAAAATAGCAAGTATTGACCCTTAGCAGAGACTGTAGATATTTTCATTAATAACCAGTATATAACCAATAACTATGTGAACCATGCAACAATGGAAACTTACAAAACCAGCTCATTTGCCACGGGATTATTATTGGTCTCTTAGATTAATCAGTCGCTGAACTTCTCCAAAAGAAGATCTAACTCTCGAATGAGGAATCCAAATAGCAGAGTTCAGAGAATTGTTCAAGAAGCATTACCCAGTAAAGGTTCCACTGAATGAAGATCGTTCTACAGAAGGTGTTGAATACTTAATGCACAACAGAGAATTCAACCAAATGAGACAAGTCCCTTTTCTGAAAAATATACCTCAAGTTACAACTTCAACATAAAGTCCTCAGCAATCTCATGCTGCAGTGTCTTGTCACAGGGGTGTGGTTCCAAAACTCAACATTGTCGAAGACTAAACTATCCAGTTTTACCCTAACAATATAATTATTTGTAGGAAAAGAGAGTATTTACTACAGTCTAAAGAACATATAAAGCTTCAAACCAAATGGCTTTGAAAGGTATGTTCATGTCGTGGTACAGAATTTTGGAGCACAGGTTAATATTGCAATGGGACAGTTTTTTTTATATGGGAACACTTACGTATAGACAAATGACTTCACTGTTTTCTTGGAGAAATAGCACTATCACCTGATTCACATGCTATTGCAATAGAAGAAAAAATGAATTTTCCAATATGTTCCTGCGGTTTCACCAATGCAAGGCCTATCACCAGGTGCCATCCTTTGAAGGCAGGTGGTCAAGCTGCCAGATCAATTAAATCTCTGATCTGACAGAACAAGCCAGCAGAACAAAGGAACCTTCACTGTTTTTAGGACCTTGTCATAGCATTTTGTTTTGCCCATTTACTGATACAAATGAAGGATAGAGGGACTGAAAGCATTGAGAATTTTAAAATTGACATATTGTCATATGGGAAGCTACAATAGATAACAAGCAAAGGATGATGGTGAACAGGAGTTATCGTCAGGTAATCATGGCTTTGGTTGAGGTCAAGTTTCTGGAGGATGCAGGATAGGAGGCTGGCCAGAAAAGTATTGGAATAATCCAGTTGCAAGCCAATAAAAGCATGAGCAACAGTTTTAGCAGTAAAGGTGCTGAGTCCAGTTTGTATTGAGCTGTCTTGGTCATAGGAGTGAATGCTGGAATAAACGTCAAGTCTCTTGATACTTAAAGCATCTCCACGTCCCCATGTTTATCATTGAACCAAAGGAGCACCTACCTTTGTGTGTAGCTTGGCCAATTGTTTCTCTTCTATATGACTCTGGGTGTACACTCGTTTCTTATACCGGAACTGCAAAGAGAAGATAGATGGGTAAGTTCATCAGCAATTCATGGGAACTGACAGTGCTGTCAGTCTGAATTTTCATTCTAGTACTAAAATTCAAACCTAACAGATACAAAGCTTTACCTTCTGTTGGGTGCTGGCCAATCCTGTGGATTAAAGACTTGCTTTTCATTTCTGGGACATAGCTTAATTTGAGGTTCCACAATCTCTCTCTGATATGAAATTAGGTACAGGTAGGATTTGTAAATCACTGTTTATTCCTGATGAAGGGCTTTTGCCTGAAATGTTGAATTACCTGCTCCTCGGATGCTGACTGACCTGTTGTGCTTTTCCAGCACCACTCTAATCTCCAGCATCTGTAGTACCCACTTTCGCCTTGGAAATCACCGTTGTCTACCAAGACTAGAGTTTTGCAATCTGCTAAATTAATTCACTACATTCCACTTAATACCCGTATTGTGACAATGCTGTGGCTTTAAGAGGTGTGTTTTGTCCTTTTTTTTTAAGAGAGAGATTGGGGGACAGGTACTGAGCAGTCTCTGAGAAGATCAACAACTGGTGAGGCCTGGGGATATCTTTTAAAGTTGGAACAATAGAAGCAGCCTGAGTAGGTGTGGTCAAGTTCTCACAGAACAAGGATTTTCAGTCAGCTTTTAACAGTTGTTGCTGTGGGCTTGAGGAAATGGAAGCTTTTTTTCCCTCTGTCAATTACAACCAAAAGCTGGGAGGTTCTCTTCCTCACCTGCTGGATTGCATGAGAGGCAAGATCTGTTTGCTGAATTTGCTTTTTTGCCAAAAGGTGTGCTTTTGGGATGTTACGAGACTGGAACAATTAATTTCTAATCATTACTCCATCTATTGTTCTGTTAAATTTTCCAACAGAGTTAAATCATTCTAAGTTCTTCCTTATTTTGCTATATTTTAGTGATAGGGTGTGAATAAACTTTGTTTTGCAGAATGTCAAGTAGTTTAACCAGTCGAAATGCATTTGCCTTTAAAATAAGCAAAGGTTAGGGCCTAGGCTATCTTCTGAAATTTTGTTAAGCGGGTCTGGTCTGGTCCATAACAATATCTTGGAGTGGGAAATGCAATAACCAAAAATGGCACCATGCATACCTGAAGCAGAAGGAAATCTAACTGAGCCAAACAGATCAGATCCCCCAGCACCACACTGCATAATACAAGCTCCATTACATTGCATGGCATTCATCTCAGCAGCATCCAAATTTATTTAAATTTCCTTAATAAAGCATGTTAAAAATCACACAACACCAGGTTATCGACCAACAGGTTTATTTGCAAGTAGAAGCTTTCAGAGCGTTGTGCCTTTGTCAAATGGCAGGGAGTTACCTGACAAAGGAGCAGCACTCTGAAAACCTGTGCTTCCAAATAAATCTGTTGGATGACAACCTGGTGTTGTGTGATTTTTAACTTTATCCACCCAAGTCCAACACCAGCACCTCCTCATCATTAATAAACCATGACAGATGATTAAGCTGAAATGCTACTTCTGCACAGATGTAGCCAGATCCAAGTATTTCCAGCAATCTCTGTTTTTAGAGTCATAGAGACGTATAGCACAGAAACAGACCCTTCAGTCCAACTCTTCCATGCCAACCAGATATCCCAACCCAATCTAGTTCCACCTGCCAGCACTCAGCCCATATCCCTCCAAACCCTTCCTATTCACATACCCATCCAAATGCCTCTTAAATGTTGCAATTGTACCAGCCTCTACCACCTCCTTTAGCAAGTCATTCCATATGCGTACCACCCTCTGCATGAGAAAGTTGCCCCTTAGGCCTCTTTTATATGTTTCCCCTCTCACCCTAAGCCTATGCCCTCTAGTTCTCACTCCAGGGAAAATACTTTGTCTATTTATCTTATTCATGCCCTTCATGATTTTATTAACCTCTACGAGGTCACCCCTCAGCCTCCGATGCTCCAGGGAAAACAGCCCCAGCCTATTCAAACTCTCCCTATAGCTCAAATCCTCCAACCCTGGCAACATCTTTGTAAATCTTTTCTGAACCCTTTCAAGTTTCACAACATTCTTGCAATAGGAAGGAGACCAGAATTGCACGTAATATTCCAAAAGTGGCCTAACTCCGAGGTTTCTTTGTTCAGCAACACTCCCTAGGACCTTACAGTTAAGTGTGTAAATCCTGCTAAGATTTGCTTTCCCAAAATGCAGCGCCTCGCATTTATCTGAATTAATTATTTCAGATTTCCAGCATGTGTGACTATTTGGTTTTGTACTCACTTCTCTTACCTGTCAGGTTAACTGCTCTCTTTTCTGTTTGCTCAATATGCTACTAAATGACAATGAAAGCCAATTTCTGAGTTCACATTGTATGCATACATATAATTTCTTTTTTTTTTAAATTTGCATTTATAGAATGCTACAGTCAATGTGGTCTTTAAGCACCGTTATGTAGACAATTGCAGTAATTTAGTAGAACACAGCGAAGTCCGACAAACAATGAATGAGATAAATGACCAGTTAATAGGATTCTGATTGTATAGGTTGAGACAGAAGTATTTGCCAAGGCACCAGGTGAACACTATATGGCATCACTTACTTCTACCTGTGCAGCCAAAAAGGACCTTCAGTTAAAATCTCATCCAAAAGATATAGTTTTAATTGTGTATCATGATGATGTGGTAGCTTAAAACATGTGCACATTCATCAGTTAAAATTTCTGCTTGCATCTTAGAATGGGGTTTGACCCATGTGGTAGAATCTTCACTTTTTGGGTTAAAGTGTTTTGTTAAGTGAGATTCACAGCACCAGGTTCACTATGGCTCCCAATGATTTTACTCACAGCCTTCCTCTCTTCAACTCAGTTCCAATGCATTCAAGCTCGACAGCACAGGTCGTGCAGTGGGAGAGTCATAGAGATGTACAGCATGGAAACAGACCCCTCGGTCCAACCCGTCCATGCCGACCAGATATCTCAACCCAATCTAGTCCCAGCTGCCTGTACCCAAGCCCATATCCCTCCAAACCCTTCCTATTCATATACCCATCCAAATGCCTCTTAAATGTTGCAATTGTATCAGCCTCCACCACTTCCTCTGGCAGCTCATTCCATACACATACCACCCTCTGTGTGAAAAAGTTGCCCCTTAGGTCCCATTTACTTCTTTCCCCTCTCACCCTAAACCTATGCCCTCTAGTTCTGGACTCCCCAAACCCATGGAAAAGACTTTGCCTATTTATCCTATCCATGCCCCTCATAATTTTGAAAACCTCTATAAGCCTCCGACAGCCTCCGACACTCCGCTCATCACTAGCGGGTCAGCTCAGCGTTAACAGCACTGGTACCATGTTTAAAACACACCCAGACACCATTTCGAACACTCCAAACCAGGAACTGCCTTTCACACTGAGGTGCGTAACCATCAACACTAAGAACATAGCCCAGAAAGGGAAGTCTCACCCACAGCGACCTAGAGGTGCTGGTAGTTGAGGTGCTGGAGGAAGTGGCTATGGCTTCCCCCTCTAGACCACCACCTGAAACTGCCCATTTGGAGTGAGGTAACCACCTGGGTCAGTGCTGAGTCCCGGGTAAAATGTAATGTGTAGTGGGTCCAGGAAAAATGTGAACACTCTTCTGCGCTCTGCAACAGTAATTGCCACCATCTTCTCTCTGTTGCCTCACACTGACAGAGCCACAAATCACTAACTCTGCCTCTCAGCAAGGCTCAGTGTCAACAACTCTCACTACTGCACACATCACATCAAGAAACAGCTCCCATTCATCGCAACCTCCAAAACTATGAACTTTTCCTGCGCCCTGCACTTCCTACTCATTCACCAAGGATCTCTGCTCACTTTTCCTGCTCCTGCATCATCACTAACAGCACTTCCATACAATTCCATTATACCCAACACCACCGTGTGTCTCAGAGCAAAATAAACTGTCTGACTAATAGGCAGAAAGGATGAAAAGAGGGCAGCAGACCTAAGGTTTCTCAGGCAGTAGGAGGGAAAATCCTTGAGCTGGATGGAGAAGAACACAACTGCTCACGTGGGGACTGGGAGACCTCAAGGGCAAGCCAATCCTGTTGGCCTGATTATGCTAAACCAGACTGCTCTCCCATTACAACCAATGCTAACACACTCCTCCCTGTACAAACTTTTACCTCTCTTACACAGCTAATTCCTTCCCTTCTCTTACGTAGGCAATAGTGTCATCCAAACAGTCCAACCCCAGCAGCCGTCAGCTCCATCTCTGAGAAGGAATCAGTGAGAACTCAGGGATGCGTCGGCACAGCTGTCTCCTACATCCTCCAGCAGCTCAGTGGGCTTCACCTTGGAGGGCTCTCTCTCTAGATTCTGGAACACAATCTGGTGAGCACATCACTGGGATGCCTCCCCAACTGGAGAACGAAGAAATGTCCCAAGACACAGGGGACTGGGAGAAATCAAGAACTTGCTCACCCTCAGGCAGGTGACCATCCCACGGTCTCAGCCACTACACTTTGTGATAAAGGAGAGATGCAGGCAGGTTTATCATTGATTGTTAGTAAACCGAATCAAAAGGTGGAGGAGTCCATTGATGTTATCAGTACAATGCTGGTTCTAGAGTGGATACAGTTTCCAGGAGGAGATTGCCACCCTCCATGTAGAGTTAGATCCAGCTCACTCAGGATCTCGGTGTACAGACCTGCACTTAACTCTATCCATAGGTGCTCAAGATCAATGGCATGAGAGGACAAGGGACTTTGACCTCACTCCAGGACACCCACCTTTCAATCCATCCAGCCGTACAGAAAGCCATTCCCAGGATGCCAAGAGATGTCCTCTCAGGATACTCAAAGATACTTGTCCTCTTCGCCTTCCTCCCTGCCTATGATGCCAAAGCCTGCAGCAGTCAGTTGAGGAGGGTGAGCCGACATCTCAGCACTGCACTCTCAGAAGGGAACTCTCAGAACGCCTGGGTGCTCTAGATCCAGACTTCCCATGGGGAAATCTCCCAAATATTCCAGGCCAGCAGGGCTAACGACAGAACAGATTCCCTCCACCCCCACTGCAGATGCTGGGACTGCACTCAAATAGTCAGAGGTAAAGGAAGATGAAATGTACTGTCTGATATAACATAAAATGTTACTGATCCTAGAGCTGGGATTTACTGATGACTGCATCAAGGGATTTCACCTTGAGGAGGGTAACACTGAGGCTAAACACAATGTACAAGGATTCTACTGGAGCTTGACATCTTCCACACCTCATTCATAAAGTGGGTGTAAGGTATACAATCAGTGATAATTCACACATTTCTACAGGAAAAGATTCATTTGGTGTGTTAGCTTCTCAGGGATGCACATTGCCATTCAAGGCGACAATGCACAGTCAATACATCCATTCTCCCTCTCAGCATATCGGTCTGCTGAGTAAAGTTCTACAAAATGCAGCCATCACACGTTCAACAGGATGCTGAAGCATTCCAGCTCAGCTTAGCAGTCTAAGCACACTCTGAAACAGTGAAGACTCACTGATGTGTGCAAGATCAAAAGGAGATGCCTCTTAACCTGCTGTCGATCATGAAAAACTTCACCGTTTGACAGTAAAATATTATAAGGTGACTGAAACTTGAAGAGTTGCCTAACATTAGCGCAAGGTGAAGTTAGTGCACTGTTTCAATGACTGCTGCATTTCCCCCTAGTTAAACATTTATTCAGCAACAGAAAGGTAAAGGACTGTAAAAGATAACAAGGTTAACATGTTGGAATCATAAAATCAATACAGTGTGGAAAGAGGCCATTCGGCCTATGGAGTCTGCACTAACCCTCCAAACAGCATCCCACCCAGACCAATCCCCATCATTGTAACCCTACATTTCCCATGGCTAACCCACTAGCTTGCACATTCCTGGATACTATGGGCATTTTAGCGCAGCCAATCCACCTAACCTGCACATGTTTGGCCTCTGGGAGGAAATTAGAGCACCCAGAGGATATCCATGCAGACATGGGCAGAATGTGCACACGTCACACAGACAATCGTCTGAGGGTGGAATCAAACCTGAATCCCGGGTGCTTTGGGCAACAATGCAAACCACTGAGCCCATATGTTCTTCATCCTAAACCAGGACTGCTTGCCAGGTAATCAACAGTATGTTAAACGATTAAAGGAAGTTCCAAACCTAGCTTATTCATCCTGGAAGTGATTTTCAATGATTTTCTGGTTTCTGAAGCTCAAAGATACGTTTCTCTGTCATGGTCTGTTGGATATCCCTCCTGGTCAATGTCCTGATCCCGATCTTTAGAAGGTTGCTGTCCATCCCCTGTTTCCTCTGGTCCGGACCACGCTCACTTTGTCAGCTCTAGTTGTGAAGGGCACAGCATGCCATAATGATGTGGCACACCCTTTCTGGCTGTACTGCAAAGCCTTCTCGAGTGGTCCAGACATTGAAACACCATCTTAAATGGCCAATGACCTATTCCACAAGCGTGGAAGGATGGGTCACATTATGTCCTTGCTTTTTAGTCGGAGAGTTTCATTAAGGTGTTGTCAGCCAGGTTTGGAGGGATTATCTCTCAGCAACATTGCAATACCCAAACACCTTGGAATGAAGGCAGAGAGCTGTGCATTGTCTGGTATGTTTGTGTCATTGCATCCCAGGACATCTCGTGCAGATTTCCAGAATTTGGCGATCAATGTTCACATTTAACTTAAACACACAAGGCAGTGGAAGCTTTCTGCACTGACAGACTCCAAAGACTGGTGCTCTCAAAGTAACATGATAGCATCATGCAACTGGTGTGGGGTGGGGCAGCAATACTAGGAAATGACTGGGACGTTTGATTCGAGATGAAGGATATGAACAGTGCTGTCTGGAAAGAATAGCATCAGTTAGATCCCCAGTGCATTTGAGGGTCCAGGATTGGGAGATGCCTTATATATTCCCAGTTTCTCCTGGAAAATTGGCATTAAAAAAATTGAGGACAGCTGTAACCTGGATGGCCACTGGGATGGGATTGCCACCCAGCCCTGCAGAGCACAAATCTTGCTCCAACAGCTGACATAATGTTGATATTGTTGGCTCAAGTGATCCTGAGTCTGCACTTACACTGTTTTGACAAGACCTGTGGAGACAGCAAGGCCTATAAACGTGGGCTTGCATCATTCTCCACCAAGTAAGCTCAAAGCGAGTGAGCTGTAAGAAACATAGGATGGAAGTATGTCACCTATCATGACGTGTGTGTTTTTGTCTGTGCACAAAGTGGCGTAACACCTACATGTTGTAGGTCTCATTGAGTTCCAAAGAACTGGCATGATGATGTGCTGAGGATGGTGGTTTGGCAATGCTGACAAAGTTTGGAGGCAGATGGTGTCCAAAGAATATGCAATGATGTTCTGGTGAAGACAGAGCTAGATGAAGGCCAGGGCAAGGATCAGAGATCTGCAGCTGCCAGTTACTGGCTCTGACTTTCACGTGGAGACATCGCACTGGCCAGTTTCTTGGGGAAGGAGAGAAGTAGAAGGAGGTGAGTTGGTCTATGAGAAAATGCAAATGCACATGAAAATATGGTAGTTGGCACTTTATGGCATGATTCTGAAGTTGTCATTTGAAGTTTTAAAGAGAAACATTGAAAACAACATATTCTTCACATTAAGATTCCAATTCTTTCACTTGCACCCTATTAACACACCACTGTCCATATAGCTCCAGAAAGGATAACATTTCACCCATTGTCTTCATGGGGCAGCAAGGTGGCTCAGTGGCTAGCACTACTGCCTCAGAGCCAGGAACCTGGGTTCGATTCCAGCCTTGGGCAACTGTCTGTGTGGAGTTTGCACATTCTCCCCATGTCTGCATGGGTTTTCTCTGGGTGCTCCAGTTTCCTCTCACAATCCAAAGATGTACAGATCAGGTGAACTGGCCATTCTAAATTACTCATAGTGTTAGGTGCATTAGTCAGAGGGAAATGGGTCTGGGTGAGTTACTCTTTGGAGGGTCGGTGTGGACTTGTTGGGCCGAAGGGCCTGTTTCCATACTGTAGGGGATCTAATCTAAAACCCAAATACAGCAGTTTTCAACGAAGTCCCTTCTTTCTTTGATCCTGTTTTGCTGATTTTTCTGACTTATTCCTTTTATGCACAATGAGCTTCTTGATCCTTTCTAGCCTCTATAATGATATTATATTCTTTTCAAGCGTGATGACGAAAATTATTCACAGTATTCACACACAATCATCCCAATACATTTCTTCGATTCAAAATTCACAATCAATATGAAGTGTATTTATTGGAGGTGACAAGGGTCTTGCTCACCAAATGAACAGCCAGCGAGAGCCCCACATGGCCTCGTTTACAAAAGACTGACTAAATGAAAAGCCTTTCAATCACTCATTTGGGCTTTCCCTTGGATCAAAGATCACTGGGGTGTAGGTCCCACTCATCAGGAGTTACCAGTCAGAGTCCAGCAGCTCCACTGAACAGCAACCTGAGGCCTAACACCATCACTAGATCCCAGCTGAGTGATGGAAGAATGATCTGGT
Organism: Chiloscyllium plagiosum; assembly: GCF_004010195.1. Lineage (NCBI taxonomy): Eukaryota > Metazoa > Chordata > Chondrichthyes > Orectolobiformes > Hemiscylliidae > Chiloscyllium > Chiloscyllium plagiosum. Next base: position 36,087,979 of record NC_057732.1, on the reverse strand, counting down.
TTATGGAGCATGAGACGCAGAGGACGTGAGGAGAGGGCTATCAGCAAGGGTAGCTTTCAAGAGATCCTCCTTCCCAACACCACATCCCTCTCTCAGATACTGAGGGGAACTGATCACACTGCCTCACAAATAACCCTACGTGCTCTCTGCACGGTAATCTCATTGACTTGTGGGCAAATACTGGGCAGTAAGATGATGCTTTCAGTGGCATTAGTTAACTTGTTTCCATCATGGAAAGATATCCCACGAGGGGGCCAGCATTGAGGTCACTCAGTTGCTTCACAACTTTGGTGAAAATGAGGACTGCAGATGCTGGAAATTGGAGTCAAGATTAGAGTGGTGCTGGAAAAGCACAGCAGGTCAGGCAGCATCTGTGGAACAGGAAAATTGTTGCCCGAAACATCGATTTTCCTGCTCTTTCACAACCTTACCATGCTGTGGTTCAAGAAGAATGCTATTACTACCAGCTTAGCTGGAATGATTTGGACCGGTTTTAACATCTCCATAATTAATTAGAGAAAGTCTAAGCTTTGTTGATTTTTCCCTATTAGGAGCCGAGCATCGTTTTCTCTCTTTAATTGCCTCAACACATTGTCCACTACGTTTAAGTATTCCAAATCACTTTCTATGTCTCTTTCTGTGCTCTTTTAAAGAATATCTGTTCACAGGATGTGGGTGTCACTGAGCATTCATTGCTTATCTCAATAATCTGACTGAGTGGTTTCATTTCAATTTTTTTCAAAACTAATTTCAAATTCCCAACCTGCCACAGTGGGATATGAACTCACATTAGTTGCATAGACACCAGATTACTGCGTACCCAATTTTATCTTTAAACTAATAGCAGTTCCATGTAAGTTATAATAAAATTATGAAAAAGGCAGATACGATGAAGTGGGATTGAACCGTTGTTCTGTGCCAATATTAAGGCAAGAGGAGTGGACTGACAAATCAAACACACTGAGTGGGAAACAGAACCATGCCTAATAACAATTTACATAATAGGATTATATCTGACAAGGTGTAGGAGTTAATATGGAGTGACCTCAAGGCCCCAACTACAAACAATCAGAAACACATTAATTGTTATTCTGAGATTGCTGTGGTCTGCACTGATATGGTACCTAAGAGTCTTTATGCTTTTGACCTTTGTTCTTGATTTGAAATCAATTCCACAGAAAGGATTAATCCCTCTGTTCACATCGAATTAAATTCCACATTGAACGAGCAACGTCCCTCTAAATTGAATATAGCATGCTGTACTTTGCATGCTGTACTATCAAAGTTGTTTGCCCTGTTAGAGTCACAGACCTATAGAGCTGTACAGCACAGAAACAGACACTTCGGTCCAACTTGTCCATGCCAAACAGATATCCTAACCTAATCTAGTCCCATTTGTTAGCGTTTGGCCTACATCTCTATACCCAATGAGATGCCTTGGGTACCAGCCTCCACCACATCCTCTGGCAGCTCATTCCATACATGCACCACCCTCTGCGTGAGTTGCCCCTTAGGTTCTTTCTCACCTTAAACCTATGCCCTCTAGTTTTGGACTCCCCTCCCTTAGGCAAAAGACCTTGGCTATTCACCCAATCCATGCCCCTCATGATTTTATAAACTTCTATATGGTCACCCCCTCAGCGTCCAATGCTCCAAGGAAAATATTTCCTGTTTTAATGAAGGCACAGTTTGACAGGAAGTCTAGAACAGTGTTGGCCATTCTTCATTTCTGAGCCGATGGTATAAATGTTTGAAAGCTAATCAGCCACAGAGTGCATCACTGCAAACCAAGCTGTCCTTAGCTGGACTTTCCCTTAACAATTTTAATGATAGGAAGGAAGTCTCAGATTTTCTTTAATGTGCAAATGGCAAAGCACCAATTTTGTGACTGTGTCAATTATTTGGATGGTTCCCTGATTGGATATGAGTGCCAGAAGTGAATGTCAGCTGTGGACAGTAGAATTGGCTTTGCTTTGCTCTATCAAAGAGCTGGCGCTGCCTCTGAAGAGCCTCCTTCAATGTTGTCAGTTCCTATGGTTACCAGATGCATATTTGATTCTCACCATTCAAACTCCCTAACAGCCCAGAAGTTCAAGGTACTTTTCAAGACATTTAAATCATATGGAGGAGAGTGCCAAATGAAAGGAGAAGGGTCAACTTGTACTTACAACATGATGGAACTCATTATCAGGGTGATTGAAGAGTGTAAGTGATCTTTGTTTTTCTATCCCTTGCACAAAATAGTTTGGAGCATTTCCCAGAGATACCTTCTCACCATCAGATAGGATTTCAGTAAGATAGCACCCTCCTTGTGTGTGCTAATTTCAGAGGTGCAGTATGCCAGCCAATGCTCAGTTGTTGGCCCTTTTGCCTCTGAGTCAGAAAGTTGCAGGTTCAAGTCCACTCTGATCCACATGGGGCTGGGGAGAGCTGGGGAGGGCTGGGGAGGGCTGGGGTAGGCTGGGGTGGAGTGCCAGAACCACGACACTCCAATGTGTCTCACCCTTCAAGCAATTGATCTGCCTTCTGTCACATCAAGAAACTGGAACAGATGGGAAAATTCCTTCTAAATTTAACTCCAATGAAGTTCCTAATGATCCTGCCTGCCTCACGAGGCCAGGCAGCTTTCCCACACATTTCAATTTCCTCCCCTAGATGGTCCTTGCCAGGAATGGCTCCCTGAGGCTGGTACAACAGCCAGCATTGTATTCCCATAACCTTCCTCGGCACCCTACTTCAGCTTCTGTTCCTGACTTCAGCTAGCCCAAAAACTCAGCTTATTGTCGTTATGAGGAACAGTGCAAGACTCGATCGGATAAATGTAGCGAGAGAGAATTTTTCAAGTGACTTAGCATCTTTAGAATGAATTACATCACCAGTAGCAGACACCGACGAAAAGTAAGAAAGAAAAAACAGTGGTTCTGATAGTTATTTTCCAATGCTGTCCGGCTGCAGAGATGGTGTTGAAGGACTGTTGAAGTTGGACTGTCTAAAAAGAGGGGAAGGGATATTATAAACCAGTCACCCCAACCTCCAAGGTGAGACAAACATTGGAAAACAATCTGAAGGGCAATATAAATAGTCAGGTAGAAAGCATAGATTAATCAATAACTGTCAACATGGATTTGTCAACAGGAAGTTACACTAAAGTGAACGGATTAACTCCTCCATGTTGTTTCCTCAATAAATTCAATAAGGGCAGCCCAGTTGATGTAGTCCACATGGATCTTTAGCAACGTCTTGGCTGGTTGACATGGCAGACCATTCAAAACGACGATGTATATCACCCAAGAGAAAGAGGCAAATTGGGTACAAAATTGACTTTTCGGTAAGAAGCAAAGTTTAATGGTCGAAGGGCATTTTTGTAACTGGAAAGCAATTTCTGGCAGAAATGTACTGGGTCCCTTGTTATTTTTGTTGAATATGTAAATGATATCGACTTAAATGTAGATTAAAAGGAATACAAAAATTGGTAATGTGTTAACAGTGAGGAAGCAAACTGGCAGGGACCAGTGGACTAGTCAGGTGGGCAGATCGGCAAATGGAGAAAACCCATAGAAATCTGAAATGAAATGTTTGGGAGCAGCAAACTCGACAAGGGAACGGACAATACATGGTAGATACCATTGAAGGAACAGATAGGTTTTCAATGTTTCTAACCAAAGATCAACACACTCCAAAGCTGTAAAATACTGAGAGAAATTAACAAATAGAGTTAGCTGGATTGTGAGCTTTAAGCGAAATCATCAAAACTTAACATGACTGAAGAACGACAATCCAAAGACCGATAACAGCAGCTCAGAGGACCACTCACAGATAGTTTCTGACCCAGAGTAATATCTCTGTAAACTGAAGGACACACCGAAAAATGAGTGGGTAAGACCGAGGAATATTGGGGATATAAAGTATGTGACTACTAAGCAATAAATGACTGGTGTTGTGGGCCATGGTGAGAAAGTAGGAAGAGGGGCTGGGGTGAAAACTACCTTGGACCTTATGTATTTTTCCTTTTTACTTAAATTGCACTTTGCAGTGAGGGTTTTGAATAATTGTACAAATATCCAGAATAATGTGTCTAATTTAATAATTTTTAATAAAGGCCTGGGTACCAAAAGTGAAGTGCTGAAATAGTTATTATCTCATCTCTGTAGAAGATTAAGACAAGAGTTAAAGGAGGGTTTTAATTGCACACCTTGCTGGTTTGGCTTTGTCATGTGCTGTTTCCTGCTGAGATAAGTGACATCTCATGATACAATATTTAATAAATGCACTGCCACAAAGTAATTGAGACAGAGTTAATAATTGTTGGTGCAGAGATAATACGGACACTTCCCATTGAAACTAACTAAAACCCAATACCCATCATTCCATGCTGACTGTTAGGACAGCAGAGAGAACACTTTTTCTTTAACAGGGGGTAAGCAAAGGCAGCAGGCTCAACAGTTTGTTCAGTTTTGAGATATGGGGGTATCCTGCTGCCATCGAGAGGAGGAGAGACAGGCAGAACCAGGCCTGCGATTCCAACATTCATTTCTGCTATGTGGCATTTTTAAAGGCACAGGATAAGTATACAGGCTATGAACCCACATTCAGCAATACCGCTGCTAGCCACATTTTATTACAGGATGGTGAATTCAGATCCCCGTAATTTCCACTGAATCAGGCCAGCTTCTGAAGACCTTTGAGGTTGACATGATTTATGCCAGCTCAGAGGTGCCATAAACCATAGAAAGCCTTTCCAGAATCTGAAACCTTTAGACCAGAATGCTTAAAAACTGTTGCGAATGTCATGTGTCATTAAGATTAATTCAGCATGCTAAGTGCATTTCTAACATGCTCTGGATATGGGTTTGCTCGCTGATCTGGAAGGTTCATTTTCAGACGTTTCGTCGCCATACTAGGTATATCTTCAGTGAGCCTCCGGACGAAGCACTGCTGATGCTTCCCGCTTTGTATTTGTACGTTTAGGTTTCTTTGGGTTGGTGATGTCATTTCCTGTGATAATGTCATTTTTTATGGTGATATAATTTCCTGTGGTGATGTCATTTCCTGGTCTTTTTCTCAGGGTGTGCTAAATGGGGTCCAAGTCAATGTGTTGTTGATAGAGTTCTAGTTGGAATGTTCTATCAACAAACACATTGACTTGGACCCCATTTACCACCCCCTGAGAAAAAGAACAGGAAATGACATCACCACAGAAAATGATATCACCAACTCAAAGAACACAAACATACAAATAGAAAGCAGGAAGCATCAGTAGTGCTTCATCCGGAGGCTCACTGAAGATGTTACCGCGTACGGTGACGAAATGTCTGAAAATGAACCTTCCAGCTTAGCAAACAAACCTACATCCAGAACCTCAACCTGATCTACAAATCCTCTCAAAACTCGCTAACATACTAATTGATGATTGGACTTTGTTCAGAAAAGGCACAGCACCATTAAATTGGCCAGCATTGTGAAAACAAGAAAGGCTTCAGAAGCATTAATTTATCAGATGGAAAACATGCTCTTCAGTATTGAACACATCAGAGATTCAGATTCCACTGCAACCTATGTTTTCATCCTTTCATTGACTTTAAACTCAGCTATCTGTTTAGCCTTTGAAGCAGTGCAACAGTCAGCTCCATTCTTTAATTGACAGGTCAAGTACCTGTTCATTCTGTGAAGCACTGTATCAGAAGGCTATGAATTCCACTATTTCAGAGGCTTTAACATATCTAGCTCTGAATGTTTTATTGACACACTTTTTTAGATTAGATTAGTTTAGATTAGATTAGATTAGATTTAGATTAGATTAGATTACTTTACAGTGTGGAAACAGGCCCTTCGGCCCAACAAGTCCACACCGACCCGCCGAAGCGTAACCCACCCATACCCCTACATTTACCCCTTACCTAACACTACGGGCAATTTAGCATGGCCAATTCACCTGACCTGCACATCTTTGGACTGTGGGAGGAAACCGGAGCACCCGGAGGAAACCCACGCAGACACGGGGAGAACGTGCAAACTCCACACAGTCAGTCGCCTGAGTCGGGAATTGAACCCGGGTCTCTGGCGCTGCGAGGCAGCAGTGCTAACCACTGTGCCACCGTGCCGCCCATGCAACAAAATACATTTTGAATCCGAAGATGAGTGCCAAACGTCAGTAATGGATTACACTGTGTTACTGTAGCTACCAAGACAACTGGGGAACCCTTTATTTATATGCAGTTTTGTATCCACAGAATAGAACTTAAGTCCTTGTCAGGTGGACTTTGAATGGCTGTTTGTTTATTTTGACAGCTTTGTGACCATCTCAAAGACTTCCCAATGTTATTATTGGACTCATGAATTTGTGTGCAGCAGATACAAGATGAGTTGACAAGGGAGTATGGAGCTACCATGTGGATATCAGGTACAGAGGGTATGGAAGGCTCAAAGGAATGGGCGTAGTGGGAGGAGATAGGAAATAAAGAATGTATTGTGTGAGCCAGAGTATCTAATACTCAGGTACAGAACTTTGCCAATATCCCAACAATTAGAGGTGGGCTTTCTAAATTGCTCACCATGACATGTGCCCACTCAGCTCTCACTTCAGCAGATGGCCTCCTCAACCCCCTGCTCACCCACAATGAAAAGTCTGGGTTGACTCAATCAGGCAAGAGCTGGGATCACATTATCAGACATGACTTTTCACAATCTGGGACCTGGGCTTAAAACCAGTGTTGATAAAAAAGAAAAGTGGATCCTCTTTTTGGTGGAGTCCAGGTCGGATAATATCCTTGGAATGCTGGGCAGGGAGAGCAAAGGAGTGTAAAGCAAAGTGTGATTTTGGAATGGGGAAGAAGGAAGGTCAAATGGTTGAGCACTTGAAGGAGGAATAGGTGTTGCAGGATAGGGGTTAAGATGATGACAGGACGGAGAAAGTGTGAATTCTTAGGTGGAAACCTGGATTGAATATTAAAAACATCAAGGGAATAGAGCTTATTATCTGTAGCTGAATGAAATTATTTGTAACCCTACCTTTGTGTGTGACTAGCCTATTACATGAGTTTCTGATCATGCACTTGTGCCATTGCTAAGAATGTTTCTTACTACAGCACGTACAGGCCTGACAGCCATCATCACCACCTCAGCTCATCTGCAAACCTGTTCAACTTCCCAGCTTCTAGTCTACTGAAATCTGAGCTCATCTGAAACTTTGCTTCCAATGTCCTGACCCACACCAAGTTCCTTTCACCCAACACCTATGGCCCTCTGGCACTATGGCAACTTCACGTTTTTAAAATTACCTTCTGGCTTGCAAAATCCGAATTTTAAAATCAGGAACAAAAACAGGAATTGCTGGAAAAGCTCAGCAGGTCTGGGAGCATCTGTGGAGATAAATGAGAATTGACATTTTGGGATGAGTGACCCTTCTCAGTTCTGACCCTTCTGAGGAAGGGTCACTTGACCCCAAATGCTAACTCTGATTTCTCTCCACAGATGCTGCCAGACCTGCTGAGCCTTTCCAGCAATTTCTGTTTCTGTTTCTGATTTTCAGCATCCATAGTTCTTTTGGCTTTTATTCAGAATTTTAAAATTTTTATTCCAATTCTTAATCCCTCCATAACCTTGTCCTTTAATTTTTCTGTAATCTCTGTAATCTCTGCAGCCCTCCACAATACCCATATTCCTCCCACTCCATCTTTTTGAGCACTTTAGCGTATCCCTGATGTTAATTGCTCCTCCACTGGCAGCCTCCAGCTGCTAAGGTCCTAAGCTCTCGAATGATCTCCCTGAACATCTCAGCCTTTTCACTGCTCTTGCTTCCTTTTAAGACACACCCAGAAATGTGTCTGAGTGGGTGCTGCATTCTGTTTGCTAATGATACCTTAAATATCCTGGGGAGGACCTGATCTTGGTGTATCAGGTTATAATGGGCACGATCAAGATGGATAGAAAGTGGTTGTTCCCTTTAGTCAGAGTCAAGACCAAGGGGGCACACTTAGAAAGTGAAAGGCAGAAAGTTTACAGGGGATTTGAGGAAAACATTTGTTTCACCCAGTGTGCAGTATGAATTTGGAAGGCACTGTCTGGGAGGGTAACCTCACAACCTTTAAAAAATACTTGGCTGAGCACTTGATGTGTCATAACATTCAAGGCTATGGGCCTAGAACAGGAAAATCAGGCTAGCATAAGTAGCAGTATATTTTAGCAGAGTGTGATCCCAGCTCTTGCCTGATTGAGTCTACCCAGACTCTTTTCATAGGACACCTGGTTGGCACGGACAAGTTAGACAGAAGGGTTTGTTTCTGTGATTCTATAGTAGATCTAAGGCTTGGAAAACCCAAAATAAGCATTTAGAATAAATTACACTTTCTCCATACTGTAAGTACTATCTACTCTCATTCCATAAGCATCTCAAAGACTCCTATATTGTGAAAAAAGTGGGGTCCTAATTAACAGAGAGCAGCATGTGTACAGGTTTCGGTCATTTGCAAGTATTCTTGGTCAGCCTATGTTCAAGTGCTTTCAGTTCTGAAGATCATGGGTTTAAATCCCGCTCCGAAGACTTGTGAACACTATCTGCCATGACTTTCTGCTGCTTTTTGTATCAAATGTTAAGCTAAGGCTTTGTCATCCTTTTTAAAGATAGATATATCAATGCCCCTGGTACTAATGGAAAGACAGCAGGGGAGTTGCGCCTGATGTTCTTATCAATATTTCTCTTACATCTAACTGCACTAAAACACATTATCTACTCCTCTATGACATTGATATCTGTTTGCTGTGCATAAAATTGTGTTCGATTCCAGCCTCGGGCAACTGTCTGTGTGGAGTTTGCACATTCTCTCTGTGTCTGCGTGGGTTTCCTCCATGTGCTCCGGTTGCCTCCCACAGTCCAAAGATGTGCAGGTCAGGTGAATCGGCCATGCTAAATTGCCTGTAGTGTTAGGTACATTAGTTAGAGGGAAATGGGTCTGGGTGGGTTACTCTTCGGAGGGTCAGTGTGGACTTGTTGGGCCGAAGGGCCTGTTTCCACACTGTAGGGAATCTAATAAAAAGCTCGTCCTTTTTCCTAAAAGCTGTTCCTTTTCTCAAGTGTACTGTGTCCTTGATGTTTTTCAGCGGGGTCATAAATAGCTCCTGGCTCTGATTAGACTAGTTTGGTGCAGAGATGAAATGGCATTTTGAGAAGCCTTTTGTTCATATGTAAACAGATGAGACTTCAAGCCAAAGTGGTCACGTTTTAGAAGTAGCTGAAAATGTGTTGCTGGAAAAGCGCAGCAGGTCAGGCAGCATCCAGGGAACAGGAGAATCGACGTTTCGGGCATAAACCCTTCTTCAGGAATGAGGAAAGTTTGTCCAGCAGGCTAAGATAAAAGGTAGGGAGGAGGGACCTGGGGGTGGGGCGTCGGAAATGCGATAGGTGGAAAGAGGTCAAGGTGAGGGTGATAGGTCAGACTGGGGTGGGGTCGGAGAAGTCAGGAAGAAGATTGCAGGTTAGGAAGGCGGTGCTGAGTTCGATGGATTTGA
>NC_057732.1:36025254-36074521 GCF_004010195.1 Chiloscyllium plagiosum | reverse complement strand
CATTTCCGACGCCCCTCCCCCAGGTCCCTCCTCCCTACCTTTTATCTTAGCCTGCTGGACAAACTTTCCTCATTCCTGAAGAAGGGTTTATGCCCGAAACGTCGATTCTCCTGTTCCCTGGATGCTGCCTGACCTGCTGCGCTTTTCCAGCAACACATTTTCTGCTCTGATCTCCAGCATCTGCAGACCTCACTTTCTCCTCATGTTTTAGAAGTAACCTGGAAAAGTCAAGGGGGCGTGGCCAGCTCTCCAGCTGACCAGTTCAGTCCAGAATTAGTTAGGGCATTCAACAATGAACTGTGTGGAAACAGGCTGCTAGACTCCCTCTCCTTCTGCCCTTCTAGCTTTGACCTGTAAGCCTTTGTTTAATTTTTACAGTGTAAGAGGGTTGACTTAATGGGACTGTTGTGTATATTTGGAACAGCATAATTAAGTCTAGTTTGGATAGCCTGAGTTCTGTGCGGGTTCTTTATTCTGTTCTTTGTGTTTCATTGTGTAATTTTGTGAATATATTCTTGTCTGTTTTAAAACCTTGTCGTCAACCTAACTAACTTACTCTGGGTAATTTTCACTGTACACTTACCGAAACAAACTGCAAAGTTATGGTCTGGGTTGCCTGCTTAAGAATGTTTTGAGTGGTCCGCCTAGTCCATAACACTTGTTGTAGCATTTCCTATAACCATACTTTACAATTAATAAACTGAGAAACGCTTTGGGACATCCGCAGGTCATGAAAGGATCTATATAAATGCAAGTTTTTTCTTTATTTCCTGCACTCTGTAGGAGTGATGTCAAAACAAATGACACATGCACAAACACAACTTAAATTGAATACCTCCAGGTATGGTATAGGGGTGTCGGAAGGTGCCGGATATTCTCGGAGCAGACGTTCCTCATCCAGAAACTTCCCCACTCTCCCATTGTACGCTGGTTGAAACAGCCCATAGTTCAGAACATCCTTCAGTGTCTGGTTGAGAGTGCACAGAATCCGTTGTTTCGACACCCACACAGGAGCATCAAGGTTAAACCTCATACATTTCTGCAAAACAGAAGATGCAAAGGATTAATGGAGTAGCCCATTTCTTGCCAGATGTCACTAACCAGCACCACACTTCATCAAGTGTCTCCACACCGGCAATAAACCCCCCCTCCCCTTTCCCAAGAAAGAAACTCACCATGCCACATGAGTCAGCTTACCAGGTCTGCTAACCCCTGTTGGTAACTGGGGGCAAGCAAGTTAATACTGGGCTGGTGAGGAGAAGGACAACTGAACACACTGCATTCCTCAGTACATATGCACGTACACACACATAGAATCATAGAGATGTACAGCATGGCAACAGACCCTTCGGTCCAACCCGTCCATGCCACACGTACGTGTGTGTATACACACACACACACATACACGTACGCATATTAGTGAACTGCACTCTGACTGGACACAACCACATTCTTTGTGAAGAAAACACCAGGCTGAGTTACAGCAACATGACACATTTAAAAAAAAAATCTCAGAGCAGGAGTAGGTATCGAGCTGCATCAGCCTGCTCCACCATTCGAAAAGATCATGGTCAATCTATGCTCTGAACTCCATCTTCCTGCCCCGTATCCTTAAAAACCATTTAGAAATCTATTGATCTGGGGCTTGAGTATACCAATCAACATCCATAGTGCTCTGGATCAGAGAATTTCAAAGATTCACAACCACCTGAGCAAAGAAAGTCTCCCTCTGCTGTGGCTATGACCCCGTGCTGGGTTCTGCCACCAGGGGGAAACAGCCTTTCAGCATCTTGCCTGCAAGGACTCTCAGAAGCTTTCAGTGAAGTCACCTTTTATTCTAGACTCCAGAATATAGGTTCATCATAGTGAATTTCTCAAAATATTGAAAGATACCACTGCACATATATTACAATTACAAAGATACATCACTGTTTATTATAATTACTGAACCATAGAATGGCAGTATACAAGGAGCCATATGGCCATCACATGCATGTTGAAGATCTATAAACCCAATGTTGTGTTAGCTCTGATCCATCAATATCTCCTCAGTGGCCACCAGATATTTTCTTTATTATGCAATAACGAATTCTCATTTGAAAGTCATGATCATGTCTGCCTTGGATTTCACTGTTGGAAAAAAAAACTGCAGATGCTGGATTCCAGAGTAGACAAGCAGGAATCTGGAAGAACACAGCAAGCCAAGCAACATCAGGAGGTGGAGAAGTCGACATTTCAAGTGTAATCCTTTGCCAGTCCTGCAGAAGGGTTATATCCGAAACATCGACTTCTCCACCTTCTGATGCTGCCTGGTTTGCTGTGTTCTGCCAGCCTCCTGCCAATCTACTATGGATTCCACTGTGAAACTGTGCATTCAGTTACCAATACCACCAAAAAGAAATTCTTCCCCACAACACTGCTGTTTGATCTTATGCCAACCATGTAAAGCAGAGCTCTCTGGTTCCTGAATCTCCCACCAACAGAAAGAGCCTCTCCCTGTTTACTTTGTTTACACCCTACATAATTTTGAAAACTTTTATCACGCCAGCCCTCAACCTTCACTTTTGATGAAATAATTTTGCCTTCTCTAACTACAGATGATGATGATGCAGTGGTAATTTTATCAAACTAATAATCCAATCAATTCACACCAGGGCAGCTGGAGAACTTAAAACTCAATTAACAAAAATGTTAAAAGAACACTAACCTCAGTAATGGTGCCATAGAAGTATTGCCAATTGTGGTGAAGACTCATCTGGTACATAAAAATCCTTTCGAGAGGTAAACCTGATACTCTTACCAGGTTAGATGTGTTTCCAGACCCACAGTAATATGGTTGATTCTTAATTATATTTTAAAATGGCCCAGCCATCCCCTCTATTCAAATGCATTTGGGGATAAACAGCAAATGCAGACCTGATCAGCAGAACCAAATCCCATGAAAAGCAAAGCAAAAATGATCAATATAACTGAAGTCGCTTATCTCTGAAGCATCAAGGTAATTAAGACAAGTTGAACAAATGTGCAAATGCCTGCAATTTAATTGGATAAGTGTGAAATTGTCCATTCTGTATGGGGTTATCTGAAATTTGAGGAGGCATGGAAACAGCATCAGGCTATGAAGGCATGGAGGTGGCATGGGAAACATTGAGTGGGTATGAGGATTCAGTGGGTTTGATGTGCAATGAGGTAGACTTGCATCCTAAAGAAGGAGCAACATACTAAGGGAAGGATGAGGCAACCCTGGCTGAGAAGGGAAGTCAGGGACAGCGTAAAGGCAAAAGAAAACGCATAAAATGTGGTGAAGATTCGTGTGAAGCCAGAGGATAGCTATAAAAGCAATAAGGGGACAGAGTAAGCTCGCTAGTAATGTTAAAGAATATTGTAAGAGATTTTGATAAAAGGTAAGAGAGAGGCAAGCGTGGACACCAGACTACTGGAAAATGAGGCTGGAGAAGTAGTAATGGGGACAAAGAAATGGCAAAGGAACTGAATGGTTACTTTGGATCAGTTTTCACAATGCAAGACATCAGCAACATTTCAGAACTCCAAGAGAGTCGGGGGCAAGAGGTGAATGGAATGGCTATCATGAAGGAGAAGTTGGTGGGCAGGGGAGGTCATGCTGAAAGGTCTAAAGGTGAATAAATCATCCACATTAACTGGACTACACCCAGACTTCTGAAGGAGACAGCTGGAGGAATTGTAGAGGCAATGGTGTGGTCTTTCAGGAATCACTGGATTGTCAGGGTGGGTACCAGACAACTGAGAGGTCATGCCTGGCAAATCTGGCAGAAATCTTTGAGAAGGGAATAAGCAAGTTGGACAAAGGAAACGCAGTGGATGTGATCTATTTGGGTTTCCAGAAAGCCTCTGACGAGGTACCGCACAGGTGGCTGCTATATAACATAAGGGGCAAGGTACTGGAATCGAGGCAGGTTCGGCTGACTGACAGAAAGCGGAGAATAAGGTTAGGGAGGTCTTTTTTTAGGATGGCTACCAGTGACTATTGGGTTCTGAAGGGGTTGCCATTGGTTCCACAACTGTTCAGTTATATATTAATGATCTGGACAAAGGAGCTGCAGGCATTGGAGGAGGGAGAGGTAGTGCTGAAGAAGCAGGGAGACTGCAGAAGGACTTGGTCGGGCAGGAGAGTGGGAAAATAAGTGACAGGTGGAATACAATGTAGGAAAGTCTGAGGTTATGTACTTTTACAGGAAGAATAGACGAGAGAAGAATTTAGGTGCCAACTGTTTTTAGATTAGATTAGATTAGATTAGATTAGATTAGATTAGATTACTTACAGTATGGAAACAGGCCCTTCGGCCCAACAAGTCCACACCGACCCGCCGAAGCGCAACCTACCCATACCCCTACATTTAACCCTTTATCTAACACTACGGGCAATTTAGCATGGCCAATTCACCTGGTTTACTAAAGGCTTTGGAAATCTGAAGCACAAAGGGATTTGGGAGTTCTAGTTCAGGATTCTCTTAAAGTTACCATGCAGGTTCAGTTGACAGTTAAGAAGGCACGTGCAATGTTCACATTCATTTCAAGAGGGCGAGAATACAGAGCTGGGATGTACTGCTGAGGCTGTATAAGGCTCTGGTTAGACTTCAACTGGAAGGTTGTGAGTAGTTTTGCACCCCTTATCTCAAGAAGAATGTGCTGGCTTTGAAGGGGGTCCAGTGGAGATTTATATATGACCCTGGGGATGAAGAGCTTGAGGATTCTGGGTCTGTATTGGATGGAGTTTAGTTGGATGTCAGGGAATCTCATTGGAACTTACAGAATACTGAAAGGCCTGGATAGAGTGGACGTTAAAACGGTATTTCCACTAGGAGAGACCAGGGCCCGAGGCACAGCCTCAAAGTGAAGGGATGACCCTCGAGAACTGAGAGGAGGAGGAATTTCTTCAGCCAGAGGATGGTGAATCTGTGGAACTCACTGTGGAGGCCAAGTCATTGAGTATATTTAAGACAGATAGAAAAGTTCTTGATTGGTAAGGACATCAAGGGTTATGGGCAGAAGACAGGAGAATGGGGTAGAGAAACCTATCAGCCATGATTGAATGGTGGAGCATATTCTACAAGCTAAATGGCCTATTTCTGCTGCTATGTCTTATGGAGGGGTGAGGGCGTGAAGGCCTGACATAGCGTGAAAATGAGGCTAATGGGTGCTTAAGTTTGGTCTGATCTCAGGCCTGCCTCCAGGCTACTTCATACTGCTGAAGTGAAGTTCTTGACCTATAACATTGACAAAGTTCAATCTCTCCACAGATGGAGGCTGCCAGACCTGCCGAGTTTTCGCAGCATTTTCTCTTGGTTTCCAGTATTTGGCTTTTATCACACTTCAGCAGCACGGTGACTCAATGGTTAGCACTGCTACCTCACAGCGTCAGGGATCTGGGTTCAATTCCACCCTCAGACGACTGTGTGTGTGAAGATTGCAATTTCTCCCGTGTCTGCCCGGATTTACTCCGGGTGCTGCGGTTTCCTCCCACAGACAAAAGGTGTGCAGGTTAGGTAGATTGGCTATGGTAAGTTGTCCATAGAGTCCAGGGATATGTAGGTTGTGTCAGTTAGCCATGGGATTTGTCAGGTTACAGGAGTAGGGTAGTGGGCCTCTGTGAGATATTCTTTGGAGTGGCAGTGTGGATACGATGGACCAAATGAACTGCTTCCACTGCAGGGATTCTATGAATAATTATTTACATTAAATTTCACTTGCCAGCTGTCTGCTTAATCCTTCACCCTGTCTGCTCAATCCTTGAACTGCATCATTATTTTCCTCAGAGTTCACAATATTTCAGAGTATTATATCATCCGCAGATTTTGAAACAAGGCCATATACATCCAATTCTAAGTCATTATTATGTA
Organism: Chiloscyllium plagiosum; assembly: GCF_004010195.1. Lineage (NCBI taxonomy): Eukaryota > Metazoa > Chordata > Chondrichthyes > Orectolobiformes > Hemiscylliidae > Chiloscyllium > Chiloscyllium plagiosum. Next base: position 36,068,642 of record NC_057732.1, on the reverse strand, counting down.
TCACTCCTCTCCTTAATACAAATTAATGAATAGTTATTTGGCAGCACAGAATTTGAATACTGCAGAAAAAGATACATTGTGTTGAAGATTTCCAGTTTGCACTCATCAAGACATTCGTAAGAATGCCATTGAAAAGGTGAACAACATTTTACACTGTACGAATACTGAATAGTGTATGCATATATAACACATATCCAGAAAAGGACTAATCCTTTTATAAATCACTGAGAAACCCCAAAGCAAACTTCCTTAAAAGTCCATAAAACAATTATTTGTCATTACTCTATATTACCTGGTAGTGTTTTTTAATGCTGCCATTTCTTTCGCCACTGCTTCAATTGTGTCAACAAGTCTATTATTAAGTCACCTGAAAACTCATCTCAATCACATCACCCTCATCAACCTATTCTCTCTGAAAGAGTTTTAAACTAATTAGAGGGGGCTATGTAGGTTTAAAAAGCAAAAGGATGTGCTGGCATTACAGGACAATTGCTTTCATTATGATACCTAGACTGAGACAAATAGGGACAGAGTGTACAAGCCTATCTGGAGCAATATTAACACAGCTTCCAAATGTTTGACCCACTGAAACATTAAATCCTTTGGAATTTAGATGTATGAACGTCGTTCACCATCCTCCTCCTGCCAGTCCTGATAAACAGCCTCCATTTAAATAACATTGTTCAAAAAGCATGCATCACTGTTCCAATAAAAACACAACAAAAACACAACAAAAAGCTGAGTAACAACAGTAAATTAAACCTATTTCATGCCTAACAAAATTCCATTAAGTTTTCAAGAACAGCTTGTGAAACAGTAAAAACATTTGGGAAAATGGTCACTGAAGCATGCGCGAAGCTCTTGGAAACCTCAGCCTAATCCATCAGTCCAATGAGTTGCTTTTCCGAATGGTTTTTGTGCATTGCCCACATGGCATCGGTCGCAAATGCATGGCATTTAACTGGGGCATGTATTTGGATTACAAGGGAATGCAGCGACTCTGAGGAGATTGGAAATTGGATATTCACTCAGTGAATCTTTCTTCCCTCTATTCACTCAGTTGTGCTGCATGGCTTTAGTTTATGGCAGTTTCCACCCCATTCCCAGGGACACAGTGCAAAGGCAAAAATATACACAGGAACTCTGGAGCAGGAGTAGACCGTGCAGTCCTTTATGTTTTTCTCTGCATTAGGTGAATCATGAATAATAATCCCAAATTGCAACGTATCCCTTAATAAATCCTTTTCGGTTTTAAAATTAACAAACAATCTCGTATTAACTGCCATTTAGACTCATAGAAACATACAGTACAGAAACAGACCCTTCGGTCCAACCAGTCCATGCTGACCATGTTCCTAAACTGCCTGCCTTTGGCCCTTATCTCTCCAAACCTTTCCCATTCATGTACTTATCCAAATGTTGGAACTGCACCCATATCCACCACTTTCTCGAGCAGTTCATTCCACACACGAACCACTCGCTGTGTAAAAATGTTGCCCTTCATATTCTTTTTAAATCTTTCTCCTTTCACCTTAAAAATATGCTCCCTAGTTTTGAACTCCCCCACCCTCAGGAAAAGGACACCAGCTATTCACCGTTTCTAAGCCCCTCAAGATTTTAAAAACCTCAATAAGGTCAGCCCTCAATGTTCTACACTCCAGTGAAAGAAGTCCCAATCTCTCCAGTCTATTTTTATCTCTCAAACCTTCCATTCCAGGCAACATCCTGGTAAATCTTTTCTGAACTCTCTCCAGTTCAATATTATCCTTCTTGTAACAGAGCCACCCTTTAAAGGAAGAAATGTTTTCTAATTTCGCACCTGAAAGATCTGGCTCTATTTTTTTGATGATTGATCCCTAGTCCTAACCTCCCTAATTAGCAGAAATAAAGGGCATTCTGCTTAATGTGATGCTCTTAATATCTTGAAAACTTTAATTTAATCCCCTCTTAATCTTTAAATTTCAGAAATAATTTCTTTATTTTCCTCTTAACACTTGAGAGCAAGGCATTCACTTCGAAGACATTTATGGTTGGGCAATAAATCCTGGCCTTTACAGGAAAGAATAAAGAACAAAACATCTTTCTCCAGTGTAACTGTCCTAAGTTGTGGCACGCTGAAGTACTTGCAGCATTCCTGAGCAGAGCAGAGCAGATAACCAGAGCATTGCCCCTCCCTTGTATCCTGATGTAATACACTGTCAATTATCATACAAATGTCCCAATAGTAAACCAGGTAGTGAAAGGCAGGGTGGGGTCATACAACAGTCAAGAGGGTGGTGCTGGAAAACACAGCAGGTCAGGCAGCATCCGAGGAGCAGAATTGACATTTCGGGCAAAAGCCCAAATATATAACAGTCTTAAAACAGATAGGGAAGATGGTCTATGCATAATAAAAGAATATTTAATGAGTACTGAACAGGCTGACTATGTTTAGACTGGATGTCTTGTATTCAAGTTTGTCAAGGGGATTGGGGTGGAAATAGTGGAGAGGGCTGCCAAATCTTCCCATTTCCCAACATATGGGCGAAAATACAGTGGACTATGAAGTAGAAAATGTTACAGCTGTTCTTACAAACTACATGCCAATCAGTTGAACATAAGTAGAGGGTAAAGTTTTACAGAAAATAAATCATAATAGTAAAATCCACAACCACGTGGAAAGGCTTAAGTAAATTAAGGACAGTCAGCACAGAACTGTGACAGGAAGATGATGTTTGACGAATCCAACTTAATTTTTTTGATGAAGTAACAGAGAAGGTGGAAGAAGGGAACACAGTAGGAGTTGACTGCATAGATTTGAAGAAAACATTTGACAAACTATCACATAATGGGCTGCTTTAAATAAACTGAGGATCACAAAGTGTCAGATTTGATTAAAAAAATTGTCTTAATGTCAGAAAATAAGAAAGTCAGATAGTAAGTGGTTGTTTTGCAGATGCAGGATGGTAGATAAGGGTGCATGCATGGACCAGCTTTTTTGGAGTATACTGTATTGACTTAGATGTCGGAATACACAGCATCTTCAACACTTACCAACGGTACCAAACTTGGAAATGTAGCAAAAAATGCAGATAGTATCAATCAGTTGCACCAGGACAAAGATGGGCAAGTAAAATAAGCACAGCAAAGGAAGGAAATGGAATTTGATTGAGATAAATGTGAGAGGAAGCATTGACAAAAAAGATGGGCAGAGGCAATATCTAGGCAAAAAGTGAGGACTGCAGATGCTGGAAACCAGAGTTAAGATCAGAGTGGTGCTGGAAAAGCACAGCAGGTCAGGCAGCATCTGAGGAGCAGGAAAATCGACATTTCGGGCAAAAGCCCTTCATCAGGAACAGAGGCAGGGAGCCTCCAGGGTGGAGAGATAAATGGGGGGGCTGGGGAGAAGGTAGCAAAGAGTACAATAGATGAATGGGCGTGGGGATGAAGGTGATAGGTCAGAGAGGAGGGTGGGGGAAGGTAGCAAAGACAACAATAGGTGCATGGGGGTGGGGACGGAGGTGATAGGTCAGAGGGGAAGGTGGAGCTGATAGGTGGGAAGGGAGGTTGGCAGGTAGGACAGATCATGAGAACAGTGCAGAGCTGGAAATATCTAGTTAATGGTATGAACCTAAAGAAATACGAGGGACCTGGGGGTTCATATGCATCGATCTTTAAAGGTAACAATGCATACAGAGAAAATAGTCAGCTAAGCATACGTAACCTTGAGCTTTAAATCTGAGGTATTTAGTGCATAATTAGATAAAATATACGCTAACATGTTTTAAAGGTTTGGGTAGACCCTAAATAAAGTCTTGAGCCCAGTTCTTGTCATCATACTTCCAGAAGGATGTGAAGGTGACTGACAGGGTGAATAGGAGATTAAACAATACAGTTGCAGTGATGAAGGATTTATCTATAAGATTACCTGTATGCCTCTTAAGGTTAGGATGGGTGAGTTGGGAGTGTTCTCCTTGGAGCAAAGGGAAGCTAAGGGAGATCCTGTGTAAATATACAGGTGAAGTAGTGAGGGAAAACTGATCTAATTAGTTGATAGCACAAGGAATATGATTGCAGATTCAGGTTTTCAGCAAGAGGTCCAGGGGAGATGTGCGGAAGAACATTTTTATGCATTGAGTGGGCGTAGCCTGGAACTCTGTCTATGGGGTGGCAGAAAGGATGGTCAATGATTTCAAAAGGAAATTAAATCACCAGTTGAAGAAAATAAAATTGCAGATCTACAGGAATACTGCCTACAATGAGCTGACTAGTATAATGAGCCTTCCTTCTATAGTTAATGATTCTTTGAGTCTATCAGAAATTAGACCGGGGTAAGGCAAATGACTCATTGAGTATACTCGCCCACTCAGTGATGATATTGTTGATCTTTTAATTAAATTCCAATTTTCTACACTATCCCCTGACTTGCTTGGTGTCCAAAAAATCAAACACAGCCTTGATTGTTGTTAATGACTGTCCAGTACACCTGGAGGACTGAATTCCAACAAGTGAATAGATTTCTCCTATCACAGTGCTAAATAGTCAATTCCTTACCTTGGGACTATAACTCAGGCTCCAAACTCTCTGGGCAGTGGAAACACCATCCTGAGGCCATTGAAGGGGCAGTAGTAAAATCCAAACTCAAATAGAGAAACATTTGATTTCTGTTTTACTGCTCAAGAATCATAAATTGTTGGCTAAAGAAAAAGCTGAAGGTGGTAGTTTCCCCTGAACAGTCTTCAATGGTGTGTTTCGATGAGTGGACTGACATGTACATCAATAATCAGGAAAGAACAAGATGCAGCCCAGTTTTCATGCTGCACACAATCTCCTAGTGGGAGCCACTGGGTGAAAGGGAGAAGCAAGGCTTGTGGTCAAATTCCACTTTGAAACCTTGATTGACTTGAGGCTGTTATTATGCCTCTAATCACTGCACCAACTATAAACAGCTAATTCAGCACAGAACAAGAATCATACTTAAGACTTGTCAGGAATGTGATGGAATACTCTTCACTTGTCTGGATGAGAATGGCGCCAACACACTGAAGAAGCTAAACTGCATCCAAGGCAAAGCAGTTCGCTTGATCAGCACCCATCCATAAGTAAACCACACTCCCTCCACCATCAACAGAAAGTGGGAGCAGTTTGTACTATCTACATGACACAATGCAGCAACTCAAAGCAGCAACTCCCATGACAGCACCTTCCAAATATGCAACCTCTACCACCCAGGAAGTGAAAAGCAGTCACATACGAATGCCAATATCTGCAAGTTACCCCACAATCCTTACTTGAAACTACATCAATATCATTATTCCTTCACAGTTATTAGATTAAAACCTTTGAGCTCCTTTCCTAACAGCGCTCTAGCTTACCTACACCTGATGTACTACAGTGGCTGAAGAAAGTACTTCAAAACATCTTCTCATAGACAATATATACTGATCTTGCCGTTGATGCTGAGATCCCATGAAAGAATAAAAACCTCTAAATTCATGTGACTTAGTACCACACTCAACAAACTGTGTCACAGAATCATAGAATCCCTACAGTGTAGAAACAGGCCATTCAGCCCATTGAGTTCACATCGATCCTTCGAAGAGCATCCCACCCAGACCCACATCCCTACCCTATCCCCATCACCGCACATTTCCCCTGGCTAACCCATCTAGTTGACACAGCCCTGGACAGTATGGACAATTTAGCATGACCCGTCCCACCGACCCTGTACATCTTTGGACTGCGGGACGAAACGGGAGCACCCGGAGGAAACCCATGCAGACACAGGGAGAATGTGCAAACTCCATGCAGATAGTCGCCTGAGGCTGGAATTGAACCCGAGACTCTGATGTTGTAAAGCAGCAGTGCTGACCACTGGGTCCTTTCAGTCATTTGCTAAACTTTTCAAGATTGTTGACTCCACTTGCCACAATTACTGAACTGACTGCTAATCCTCTCACTATCCCTCTTAAGAAGTGGTTACAATACAGAAGGAGGCCATTCAGCCAGGTGAGGGCCATCAGCTGCACCCAGCTGTCACTAGTACCCATGTGACTCCATGGACCATTTGCTGGCTGCCAGGCAGGAGATGGATTACAATATTGTAGTGAGGTGCTGCCAATCTCAGCCTCTCTCACACATTCTCCATAAAGATCGAATACGATTTTCCAAAAGGAGCTGTATGCTTGAAGCAGACACATAAATGTCACAAGCTTTGTCCAGCCAGTTTAATTTCTGAGGACTTTTAGGGCGGAGAGAAAGGAGCTTAAATCGGCTTAAGCCAGTCACTGTGCTGTAATCGATTTTAATTCAGCCATGACAAAACTAAAGGCCACGAACATTAAATTGATTCTGAGATCTCCATATTCCAATCTTCAGCAGTGATGATTTTGCAACGTGCAGGACTATAGGGAAGTCAACAATCAGTGCTCGGGTGGGGAAGATGAAGACTTTCTTGAGGTGCCATTTGAGCTGGAGGTCCTTGGCATTACCACTTCCCGAGCTCAGGGACATCACGAGCAGCAGGTTTAAACTGGGGCTCCCCACTACGCAATGACAACCTGATTTAAATATGTTAATTAACAGCATGACTCTGCGACATGTTCAGATCTGCTGATGCACTGATGGAAAAAAATGACAACGTGCATGACTGCTTGGGTCCATATTCTCTCAATGTATTTCATTTTTTAAATCTTTTCCTGCAGCTCTCTTCCACCCATTGTAGGGACTTTAAGGCCAGCTCTCTGACAGCATTGCTGTTCTACTGCCTTTTCACCATAACCTTTTAAAGCTTTTCTCTTGCAATGTTCCTCCAGTTTTCTTCTGACAGCCATGATGGAACCTGCCTCCAGCACACTCTCAAGTGCTTTTTAAAAAAAATTATTCATTCAGGGGATGTGGGCATCACTGGCCAGCCCAGCATTTATTGCCCATCCCTAAGGGAGTTCAAAATTAAGGGCATAATTTTAAGCTGAGAGGAGGAAGATTTAAAAGAGGCCTGAGGGAGAATGTTTTCACACAGACGGTGGTTCATGTGCTGGATGAACTGACAGAGGAAATGGTAGATGTAGGTACAGTTGCAACATCTAAAAAATCATTTGGACAGGTACACAAATAGAAAAGGTTTAGAGGAATGTTGACCAAACACAAGCAGATGAGACTAGTTTAGTTTGGGAAACTTGGTCAGCATGGACAAGTTGGACCAAAAGGTTTGTTTCCATGTTGTACGACTTGACAACTCTATAACCCCATTGCTGTGGGTCTGGAGTCGCATGTAGGCCACACCATTAAGGATAGCAGTTTACCTCTTTAGAGGGCATTAACGAACCAGATGGGTTTTTCCAAACAATTGACAACAGTCTCGTGGTCATCATTAGACTCGGAGACTTTTTAAAAATTAAATTCAAATTTGCCATCACAGGATTCAAACACAGTTTGCAGAACATTACCTTTGTCACTGGATTAACACCAATAATATTAGAGATAATACCACTAGACCGTCACCTCCCCTCCATTTGGTGTATTCTGTGGTCTATTCCAGATCCTAAGAGCTCATCACCAATTTCAGAGGAGAGTTCCTGAGGACCACTGGCTACACCCATCTACAACTCATACACTTTCCAACCAGATTGATTAATGGTCAAGTGAGAGAAGATGAGGTGTTTCCATTCGGTCAGATATTCTCAGCCTCATCTGCACCCTTCCATAAAAATTAAATAGGACTTTTTAAAGGGAGTTGTGGAGCAGACACATCAAAATCATAACTCTTCCAGTTAAAGTGATCTAGCCAATCTAATTTACTGGTATCCTTTGAGGGTAGGATGAAGAAGAGTGATAAGGGTAAAGCAGTGGATATACCATACTCAGATTTCAGTTCATCTCTCATTAGGCAGCACTAAAGATCCAGCAAGTTAAACATCTGTTAAAATCTCCACGAAAATCACCACGAGTCCTTGAAATCACAACCTTTGATATAGTTCCTCTGGAAAACATTGAGTTAATGAAGATGGAAGACAGCAAAGGCTAAACTAAAGGAGGAATTGGGAATTTGACAAACAGAAAGCAAAAGGATTTCAATGCAGAAAAATGTAAAGTGCCTCAGGTGGACACAGACAAGCAGGGAATAAACTTTAACTTGAATGGAAAGAATAACATGCATGGAAAATTAAAGCGATCTAACAATCCTGATTGACAATAGATTGAAGTCAAGGTATCAGTGCTTGATCACAGTACTGAAAGTAAACCTAATGTTGAGATGTGTAAACAAGTAAATGTAGAGCTAAAATATTCAGGTCATCGAGCCACTTTATAAATCCCCGGTGTGACCATACCTACTGCTTGTAGTTCTGATTGCCACGATACCCAAAGGATATCACAGCCATCAAAAGGATGCAACCAGGATTATATAGGGATTGAAATATGAGAATCAGTTTTATAAATTGGACATGTTCCATTTGAAAAAAAAGGTTGAGTTGCTTTCAGGATTCTAAAAGAACTCAGCATGTCAAGATATTTCAACAGTAGAATCTGAAGGGTGAGTAATTTCAAAATTAATTCATCAAATGCAAGTGGTCAATCTATGGTACAGCCTCCCCAGTGAGATGGTGAAAACAATTCATATTCAATCATTCAAATACAAATTAGATGAATGATTTCCAGAAAAAAAACCCTTGTGAGATACAGTAGAAGTAATTTGAGACAACATAGCAATGATAACATGTTTGAGGGTGGTAAATGACTATTAGGCTATGATTCTAGAATAGGATAAATTAAAAGGTAATTGAAACTTTCTCTTTGAGTGACAGCCTTTAGTGCATCAAAAGCCTTTAAAGAAGGCACATACAGTGCACTTTGCCACAAACCAGCTTCATATAAGAGCCTGCAAGAGAAATGAAGCTAATGATTTATGTAACCAATGAGCCCAAAGTCATGTCGAATCAAGATGGTGTGTGGCACACTTTCAATATACTATTAGCATGTTCACGCCATGTTAAGGCATGCAACCATGGAGATTTGTAGGGCTAGGATTTACTGGCTATGTACAAACTCATATCCTACTTCTCCAACTGATACACTGGAGGGCAGCAAAGCACAGATCCACTCAGATCACACATAGCATCCTGCTTTGATACTTGAAAGACCCAACAAGGTTTACCCTCACTGGGGATACAAATCCTTCCCAGACAATCCTGGAATCTCCAGGAACAGCAGATTAATTGCCCAGAGATTGCTTTGAGCAACCTGGGAGGAAAATCATTGGGATTTCTCAATATGAATATTTAATCAGATTTGAGCTGTTATCAGCTTCGTGCATTCCTCTGCAGTCTGGTCATGTTTGAAATATCAAGGTAATGCACTTGCCCGCTCCACATTTGATGTGGTAATGGTACTGCAATTTACAATGCTATCATAGATTGTCTCACTTTACAATAAAACCGATCAGAACAAATCTGGCCAGATAGATCCCTACGGGGACTGATCAGAACAAGGTATCTGCAGCAGTCTCAGCATGGTACCATTATCACAATGAACACCTTTCACACAATCCTCGAGTCCTATGACCTTACAATTTAAGTAATGGTGCGCTGAATTTAGAACGGCAGTATTGCTAACTTTATGATACATCATTACATCATTATTATTGTTGTGCTATATCATTACTGCACAGTCAAGACAGTGAAAAAGACAATTAGGCGTGTTCAGTTTTTAGAAACGTACCTTCTGCCTTAGATATGTAATAATATCTATAGATTGACAACATTTTAAAAACTATTAATTTGGTTAATAATATGATAATGACTAGATAATGTTTCTTTTGGCCAAGATAACAGGATACGATTTCCTTTGAAATAACACCGTGGGATCTTATTTTTGACCTAAACAAGGTGAGACCTCATCTTTACCCTTCATCTGACAGACAGAATCCTCCAATAGAATAGTGCTTCCTCAGTCATATCATTCTGGAGTGTCGGCCTTGTTTGATGTAGATGCCTTATTTGAGATCTTAATTAACATTATAATTGGCTGGATATATAAATCTTGAACCCTTTGGTAAGAAGGTTGATGCTTAACTAGTGTCAATGAGTCCTCACCACTTTCAGAGATAGGTCACATGATCCAGTGTATGGGTATAAAATATACTTGCTTTAAGCACAGACAGAGAAAACTTGTCACTGAGACAACAGCCTCACACCTAGCATCTCCCCCAACTTGTTTTTTCTGAAAGTTCTCTCAAAGTTTACAGGTGACAATCCCAGCAGAAGTCCTCAACACTGCTTGTGAAGGGTTCATAAGATGTTGCTCTGGAGCCAAAGTCACTTTCCACATCAGCTTTTGGTGCTGAGGTTGCTTCCTGGATCAGTCGTGGCTGGCTGTGTTCTCTTTCTGGAGACACTATTTCCTCAGCCACTCTTTATTGATCCAGGACAATACCTCAATTTGGCTAATGAACAGCTTTTGTACAATCTATTGTCTTATTTTCAATTTTAACAATAATGTGCTGCAGTTCAAGTGTGTGTGTGTGTGTGTGTTTTAACCTATTTAAATATTTTTGATGTTTTTGTTTAAATATATTTTTGCAAGAAGTCATTCTTTATTAACTTAACCTGGCTGAATCGTTTCTGTCCCTGAGCTATTTACAGTCTTTATTCATATACATATTAACAATATCACCTTCATTTTAAATTCAAACTCTGCTGTGAGGTGGAGGTGTGGATAAAGGAAGAAATCAGTGCACACCTCCTAACTGGGTCATAACACCTCAGTTTGAAGGACTCGAGCCTGAATGGAGTTTGAACATGCGACCTTGTGGTCTTGGTGCGAAAGTGCTCCTCAGCCATAGGTGATACACCACATCTAAAAAGACTGAAACACACCCATACACATTTAATTGCCAGTTCTAACTCAGCAGCATCATTCTCACCACTGAGTGAGCAAAATCCTAGCTCGAAGCTCAACTGCAGAGACCTAAGCACAGAATTCACAGTGACAATTCGGTACAATACTGAGCTGATACTGAATCATATATCAATGCCCCTGTCCCTACCCCTCACCCCTCCTTAGGAGGACATACTAATGACACCATTTGACAACAAACAGTTGTCCCCTGTATCCTTAAACAAAATCAAGTTCAAACTAAATGACTAACGATATCATGTGTGACCTTGCTGTATTATAATCAAACATTGCTTTTTTCTGACATTGGAAGTGTTGCAAGGTACTTAATTGAATGCAAAGCATTTCAGAGCATCCTGAGGCCATGAATGAAAAAAATGCAAATCTTCCTTTATCCTCCTGGCCCCAGCTAAACCAAAAACTACAACAGAGGAAGCTGTTTGGGTCCATCCAAGTCGTGATATGGGCAGGTGATTGGAATGTGTCAATCCAGATAGTGGCACCTTGGAGAAGGAGCTCTCAGCATGGGGAAAAGTTATTGATTCCTCTCTTGAAGATAATACTGGTAGAACAGGCCAAAGGATTGAACCTGATGTATAGGAGAGGTGAATGTAAAGACATAGCTGGTAAAAGCAATGTAGTTCATTTATTTGCCTTCAGTACACCATTTAGAAATGATGTACAAGGATGCAATCTACTGAAATGGATAATGGAAGCTCCTGAGGGACATTTGTGGCACAGTGGTAGTGTTGCTCCATCTGAGCCAGGAGGTCTGGGTACAAGCCCCAATGGATCCAGAGGTGCGTAATAACACATCTGCACTGCTTGATAAAAAATAAATATATGGAGGGCATTACTTGGAAAGTTTAAAATGGTAAGCAATGTGAATGGCAGAGGATGTTAAGAGGACATTGCAGTCATGTTGAGAGTCATAATTGGTGACTTTGATCAGGTTGGTTTCAATAATATTTCAAGGTATGAGCTGAGAGACAGGTGATAATGTAGCTGTGAAGTAACAATGCCTTATGAAGAAAGGGAAGGTTGGAGCGGTGGGAGTATTTTTCTGAGAATGGAAACATCAGTGAGATAGGGACTGAGCAGACATCAGGCACAGTTTAATGATAATCATGGGTCTGAGGAAAGGTTAAATGCAGCTGAAATTAAAGGTTAATTTTATTAACAAGCTAATAGTTCATTCTTCATTTTTAGGTATTAGCTTCATTTGCAAAAATGGCATTTATTGCCCATTCCTTGAGATGATAGCAATTCTTGATTGGCTGTGATCTGTGTGGTGAACGCACAATGTGTTCAATAGAAAATTCTGTGATTTGGATCCAGCAGTAATGAAGGAACAGCAGTGTTTGCACAACTCCTATGACTTGAAGGGTAAAGTCAGAAGGTATCACAACAGATGATATCTGCTGTGATCATGTTCACCTAAATCATCTGTGATACCCTATGTCACTTCACTGTCACCAATTTTTCTTCTTCGTATTAGTTGAGTTACCAATACCAAATGGGATAGATGCCCTCATGAAACTCAAGGCAATCTTGATAAACATTTATGACACAGTACTTAATAGCTGAGGTAGAGTCAGAGAGATGTACAGCACAGAAACAGGCCCTTCGCTCCAACTCGTCCATGCCAATCAGATAACCTAAATTAATCTAGTCCCATTTGCCAGCACTTGGCCCATATCCCGCTAAAGCCTTTCTATTCATATACGCATCAGATGCCTTTTAAATGCTGTAATTGTACCAGCCTCCACCACTTCCTCTGGCAGCTCATTCTATACATGCACTACCCTCTGTGTGAGAAAGTTGCCCCTTAGGCTCCTTTTCTGTCTTTCCCCTCTCACCTTAAACTCACATGGATGACCTTTGTAAGTCTTCAAGCAATAGTTGGAAGTGCACATTACTGCTACTGAAGCATGTTAGTACACAACTTGGAGACAGGTGCAACAGACACACTGATGAACTTCTCCTAGGGACAGTGCTTTAAATCCTGATGGGCAGAGTTTACCTGATGATGTCAGTTAACCCTTTCAGGAACTAATTGCCTTAAATACCAATAGCGTACACCTGCACTGTTACCTAGACATTTGAGCTGCTGGATGTTCCATGCAAATACTAATGCTGGTGGTGGAGCTAGGGGAAGGAGTATAGGACGAAAAGTACCCAATAGGAAGTTTGGAGGGAAACATGGCTGGCACATAGAGTTGTAGAGTCTTAGGGATGTATAGCACGGAAACAGGCCCTTCGGTCCAACTCATCCATGCCGACCAGATATCCTAACCTAATCTAGTCCCATTTGCTAGCACTTGGCCCATATCCCTCTAAACCCTTCCTATTCATATACCCATCCAAATGCCTCTTAAATGTTGTAATTGTACCAGCCTCCACCACTTCCTCTGGCAGCTCATTTCATACACATACCACCCTCTGCATGAAGAAGTTGCCCCTTAGATCCCTTTTATATCTTCATCCTGAACCTACGCCCTCTAGTTCTGGACACCCCCACCCGAGGGAAAAGACTTTGTCTGTTTATCCTATCTATGCCCCTCAAGATTTTATAAATCTCTATAAGGTTACCCCACAGCCTCCAACACTCCAGGGAAAATAGCCCCAGCCTATTCAGCCTCTCCCTTTAGTTCAAATTCTCCAACCCTGGCAACATTCTTATAAATCCTGAGGAATCTGAGCTGTTACTATAAGTTTGCACTCAACAAATCTTTACATTGTGCTATTCAATTTCTGAAGTGAATATCAAAGGTGCGGTAATATTATGATTTGGAGGAGCCAATGTTGGACTGGGGTGGACAAAGTTAAAAATCACACAACACCAGGTTATAGTCCAACAGGTTTATTTGGAAACACTAGCTTTCGAAGCGCTGCTCTATCATCAGGTGGTTGTGAAGCAGGACCATGAGACACAGAATTTATAGTAAAAGTTTATAGTGCCATGCAGTTGAAATGATATATTGGACAAACCTAGATTTAAGTTTTTCATCTTTTAAAATAGGGTTTGCTAGTTTCAGTTCTTTAATATTTAAATCCCAGAACTTCTTTTAAGTCACATTCTCAAGGTAACTTAAGGTTTTATAACAAAAGGCGCCATCTCAGCTCAGACAATTCATGAAGGTGTGAGGATAAAGTCTGCCTGTATCCCATTCTTGAGTCAGACTAGGTCTATTTCTAAAGTGGAATTTACAAAATATTACATGGATTGACTGCCTTTAGGTTATGTGTTTTTGAGCAAAATAGAATGTGTCTGCAAACATAATTCTGCCAAGATAAATTCACCCCATAAACTTATATGTGTGCATGTGTGTACAGAGAGACAGAGTGATTATGTGCATGTGAGTGTGTTAGTGTGAGTGCATGTGAGAGGGTGTGTGCAAGCTTGGTAAAGTATGTGTGTGAGTGTGATGGGGTATAAGCCTGTGAGAGGGTTCATGCAAGTGGGGGGGGGGGGGGGGGGGGGGGGGGGGGTGGTGTATGTGTCTGCATATGAGAGAGAGTCTACATGAATGTGTGAGTATGTAAGAGTGTAACCTGGTATGTAACCTGGTGTCACTGATCTTTATCAGTGACATTACTGAGAATTAATTCTGAAGAGTTAAATGTTCTTTCTGCTCTCTGGGATAAACTTTAGAACCACAAAACAACTTAGCCTTATAAAGGCAATGACTTTGAGTCAATTAAGCCAGATTTCCAACAGCTATTTGGTAGAGGACCCCACAGTCATCGAAGGACAGTTGCTCATAAACCTCTCCCAATCTGAGGAAGTGAACTTCACCCCAAAAACAAGAACTTTTTTACATGAGTTCTGAGGGAATGAAAGGTTGTATTTGTACTCTGCCTTTAAGAGAGCTCACTTTTAAGTTCTCCATGTGATACCTTTATACAATGTTGAAACATCAGCAGGCAGCTAGTCTGCTGTATGCCTACAAGTTGCACAGTACAGAAATTAGTTGTTCTCTTGGAATGTCGACTTCATAACTTGTTCTGTGTTTTATGGTTTTAAATAAACTAACCCACAGAGTTCATCAATCCCTGACAAGAAATAGATCATTAAACCATTTCCACCGACATAACAGGAGGTTGTGTAATTCCAGTATCTGTTATCCTTCCTTATTAACATGTCAAGGGGAAGGATAACAGGCAGTATACAACCAGTAACAATGCTTAGATTGAGAACTGCAGAAAGGTTAATATTTCAGAGTTTTCAATCTCATTTGAATTCATTGTCATCCTACTTGAAAGCCAGGCAGTGAAATACAGATAAATTATTCATCAATCCCAAGGCTATCACTACGTACAAATAGTGCAATCCTTACTCAGCTAGCTTGTAGTATCTGTGATCACACATCACATAAGATGCAAACAAAGCAAGCACAAATTAAAAAGCAAACACATCCTCTTTCCCATTTTATAACTGGCCTCTGTAATCCACTGTCTGGTAATGGTGAACAGACTGAATTCAGTTAAGTGTGTAATGGATGCACAAGAAAAACTGCTCCTGTTCAATCATTTGATGAGAATTGCAACACTTTTGAAATGCAATGCCTTTTCATTTATTCATGCTCCTGTTTTCCATTCCAACATGTTCAGAAAGTGTTTACTGTGAATCAGTGATGTAGAAATTGCCAGAAATCTTGCAGGAAGAATAAAATCAGCAACAAATAATGTAGAACTACATAATGCTCTTTGATTATCAACATTTCCTTTGAGGGATGTGGAAATTAATCTCAGGAACTGAGGCGTCTCAGGATATAGCAATGAACTGTCAATTCAAGTGATTAGGATCTTCAAACTCAGCACCACTCTCCCAGAATAGCCAATAACCTAGAACAGAACACAGAGCAACCAGAAGAAATTGATTTTAAGATGAAATTCCTAATCAGAAGGGTTGGTGTTTCAGAAATGAACTGAATTTCCGGTGAGAGAGGAGTGATTTGTCAATTGATACCATTAAGATCTAGATTTGTATATGATGAGAAAGTGGATTTAGGAGGAAAGAGATATTACCAGCCATGCTTAGATTATTTTTCCAGGGAGAATGGGGAAGAGGCAGCTAGTGAATTTCTTGGTAAAATTCTTTCACAATTTTCATAATCAGCTTCCAGCAAAATAAAATGCATATTTTTCTCCACAGCTCAACAGGACTGTTGTCTACAGGTTCGGGGAATGTTCTGGGAACCTGGGTTTGAGTCTCACCACAACAGAACCTGAATTCAATTTAAAAAATCCGGCATTAAAACATTAATGATGACCACAAAACTACTACTGATTGTTGTAAAACACCAACCGTTCACTAATGTCCCTGAGGGAAGGAAACTGCTGTCCTTAGTGGTCTGGCCTACATGTGACTCCAGACCAACAACAATGGGGTGACCTTTAAATGCCCCCTGAAGAAGATGGTGACGACCCAGTAGGTCTGAGTCTGCAGAGCTCTGCCCAAGACTCAGGCAAAGTGGAGTACCTAACCTCACCTCACCTGCTAAACTACTTTAAATAGTTTTTGCCAGCACCCTTGGCCATTCTGCATCAAACGTTAACAGTTTGGTGCTTTTTAAAATTACCAAGGGCAAAGGCTCTTGCAGTTCGCAGCAGACAGGGACCCCCTCCCCATTCCCGCAGCAACAGAGACATTTGCGGCCGCCCCGGGGGACCCACCTGCAGATGTCTCTGTCATGCTGCAGAACCATGACCGAGAGATCGAGAAACTCGGGCAGTGTGTCGGAGGGGCAGAGCAACAGACCGCTGCCCCCAAGACTGCTGCTGAGTCATCTATGGGTCAGGTCCAGGCTCTGGAGTGGCGAGTCCGGTCCCTGGAGGAATTGAGGTCATCAGAAAAATATTTGGTTGCTGGGTCTTCCCGAATGCGAGGAGGAAGGCCAGCTTGTTGATTTCCTGGAGCAATGGCTCCCACAGCTACTGAAACTGGAGTCGGAGCTGGGCCAGGTGCGGGTGGAGCGGGCACACCGGGTTGCTGTGTGCAGGCCCGGGTCAGACCAATGCCCCGCCCGGGTCAGACCAACACTACAGGGTAAAACAAATGCTGCTATTAACCTCCAGAGTCTTGGGGAAGGATCCCTATGCCATGATGTACAAGGGCTCCAAAATAATGTTGTTTCAGGACTTCTCTCTGGTCGTGCTCCGCAAGAGGAAGGCATTTGATGAGGCAAAGAAGCATCTGAAGGACTTAAATATTCAATATTCCATGTGATATCCGGCAACGCTGTGCTTCAGTCATAGAGGATCTGTATATAACTTTGTGTCACCAGAAAAAGTAAAAGAATTCCTGGATGCTCTCAAATAGACTACGGGACTCGAACTGTATGGATAGTGACTTTATTTTGCTGGAATTGTAATTTTGTAATCTTATATACTTGTATCTTGTGTTGTTTTGCTAAGTGTATCTAGGTGATAGTGTTGGGGGGGTGGATGGGTCGCCCACTTTTAACCCTATTTTTTAAGATATTGGAATTCATTTACTTTATTTTGGGCCGAGGGCATGGCTCTAGCTGGGAGAGGTTATGGCGGGGTTATTGGAAGGTAGTAGCAACCCTGTGAGCTAGGGGGAAAGTCTTCTTTTAAATATGCCTTATGTTATTTTTATTTAGGAGTAGTTCTTAGCAGTTTTGACTTAGCTGTTTTAAAGAGTGTTTTTATACGCGAATGGTTTTTGGTTTTTATTCAATGTCTTTTGGGTGGGGTTCTCCCTCCTGGGGGGTCTCGGGTTTGCTTGGACAATCATGGCTAACCATTCGTTTAGGTAATGCACCTGGAATGTCAAGGGGAGCCACTCACCAATCAAAAGGAAAGAGATATTATCAAGTCTCAAAAAAGAAAGGGCTGATGGAGCGCTTCTACAGGAGACACATCTACTTCATAAGGAGCACTCGAAGCTACAACAGGGTGGGTTTGACCAGGTGTTCTTTTCATCTTTTAACTCAAAAAGTAGAGGAGTAGCCATTCTTATTCAGAAGAATCTTCCCTGCCAAATGTTAAGCCAGATAAAAGATGAGTCTGCACGGTATATATTGATTAAAGCCCTAATACATGGAGAGGAATACGGGATTTTGAATCTTTATTGCCCCCCGGCACACCCTTTTAAATTTGTAATGGAAGCATTCTCCAAGTTGATGGCTCTCAGTGTGCGCCATACAATTAAAAGGGGAGATTTTAATTGTATTATTGACCCAGAGATGAACAAGATACTAGAAGCACTGCGCTCATATCTTTGAGATCTCGGCAGCTGGCGGATTTGAATAGGGAGTTGGGGCTGGTAGATGTGTGGAGGTGTCTTCATCCTGAGGGTAGACACTTTACTTTCTATTCTAAAGTGCCATACCAGAATCGATATGTTTTTTGTCCACCCGACCCTTTGAGCTCGATATTGTCTTATAGAATAGGTAATATGACTATTTCTGACCATGCCTCAGTTTATATGGAGGTTGAGACTGGTGATGATGAGATAGGCTCCCAACATTGGCGTATGGACCCTTTTCTATTGAAGGATAGCAAGTTCATAAAATATTTTTAGAGGAATTTAAAACCTTCTGGGATATCAACTCAGGCACATAACCCTTCGATGATGGGGGAGACTGCTAAGGCAAGTGAACATGGGTTGGTTATCTCATATTCTGCGACCCAGAAAAGACAAAAGGGAGAACAATAGCATCTGCTCGAGGCTTGCCAGAAGGCAGCTGAGACAGCGAATGTTGATAGGCCCCCCATTACTAAACTACAGCGGATCACAGCTCTTGGGGCAACTTTGAATACTGCACTTACTCAAACAGCAAAGCGGGAGGTATTATTTGCGAAGCAGAGATTATTTGAATACAGTGACAAGCCTGGCAGGTATCTAGCATACCTTGCCAGAAAGAAAAAGGCTCCCCAAGCCATTACGTCTATTTGAGAGGGTGCTGGTACCCTGACTTGTGATTGTAAAAAGATCAATGCAGCCTTTAGAAAGTTCTATTTCGAATTGTATAAGTCATAGGGCTGTGAGGATAGAATGAGGAAGATGGAGTCTTTCTTTGAAAATCTGGCCCTCCCGGGCCTAACCTCAGAGCAGGTATCGTTCTTGAATGTCCCCCGGCAACCTAGGACGTACAGGAGGTGGTGAGGCAGCTTCAGAGTGGCAAAGCGCCTGGACCAGACGGATTCTAGGCTGAGTTCTATAAAGAATTTATAGGGGAACTGGCCGGGCCACTTATAAACATGTATAAGTACTCACATAGTCAGGGCTGTCTCCTGCCTTCTCTGAGAGAAGCAAATATTTCTCTCATTCTTAAGAAGGGAAAGGCCCCAGAAGACTGCTCTTCATACAGACCCATATCCTTGTTAAATGTGGATTTTAAAATTCTCTCAAAAATGTTAGTATCAAGACTGGAGAGAGTTTTACCATTCATTATAAAAGAGGACCAGACTGCGTTTATAAAGGGGCGCAGATCAACTCGTAACATTAGAAGAGTCTTAATTATGGTACAAGCCTGCCAGCAGGGAGCGATACCAGGATTACTTGTCTCCCTAGAGGCAGAGAAGGCATTCGATCGGGTAGAATGGCCATATCTCTTTTATACGCTGGAACAGTTTGGTGTTGGAGGTGTCTTTACTAAATGGGTTACAGTATTATATAATGATCCCAAAGCAATAGTTTAAGTTCAGATAGCTTTAGCGTCGGCAGAGGCTGTTGTCAGGGATGTCCTCTCTCACCATTATTATTTACGCTAGTGATTGAGCTGCTGGTGGAAGCTATACGAACTGATCCTAATATAACGGCTTCGGTGGTTGGATCGGGCAAGCACAAAATTACTCTCTGTGCAGATGATGTCCTCCTTTTCTTAAATGATCCTTTGACATCTGTGCCCTGCTTAATTCAAGTGGTCAATCTGTTCGGTATGTTCTCAGGTTACAAAATCAATTTTATGAAATCGGAGGCCATGCCATTGGGAGGCCTTACCAGTATATCCAATTTTCCGGATGGATCCTGTTTCCTCTTTTGGTGGTCACGAGGAGGTTTTTCTGTACTTAGGTATTTTTATTACTCCGACATTTGGTCAGCTCTATAAAGCCAATTACACACACTTATTAAAGAAAATAAGACAGGACCTTCAACACTGGGAAGATCTCCCAATATCCTGGCTTTAGTTCAGATGAATATTCTACCTCTCCTTTTATACCCTATGAGAATGCTCCCCTTGATGCTGCCGAGACCGGCGCTGCGTATGCTTTATGGTTGGCTCGGCTCCTTTATTTGGAATCATTGACGGACCCTTATTAAATTAGAAAAGCTGCAGCTTCCGCAAGTAAGGGGTGCACTGGGCTTCCTGGATTTCAGGAGGTACCAATTGAGCTCTCTATTATCTTACGTAGCTGATTGGGTCTCTTGTGACCCACAATCAATCTCGTTAGATATTGAGGCCTCCCAAGTAAAATGTCCCCTCATCAATCTACTATTTATGGATAAGATAAGAGTTATTACGGATTATTGTAAAAACCCTATTGTATTAAATACAATCAAAGCCTGGAGGATAATGTGACAGGATGAGAATAAACTGCAAAGAACCTTCCCTTATACCCCTATAGTGGGAACGTTGGGATTCGAGCCAAGGCTGACTGATGCTGTATTCAAAATCTGGGAGTCCAGAGATATCTCCTGTTTGGGAGATCTGTTCGATAGGGAGGTTATGATGTTCTTTGAGCAGCTGCGTCAGAAGTTTGGGCTGCCTAGCAAGGACTTTTTTCAGTATTTTCAAATACAAAACTTTATTGAAAAGAAGACCATCCTTATAAATCGGATAGAGAAAGGAGAGTACTTTGTTCAAGGGGTCCGCCCTCGGTCAGTACTCTCTACCACTTACTATGTAATAAGGTATCAAAGGACTTGGAATGGTTATATAAAACCTGGAATCAAGAATTGGGAATGGAAATCTCCTTAGAAATGTGGGAGGATGTCTGGGAAAATGCCAGAAAGATCTCTATCTGTAACAGAACTCAGGCTACTCAATTGAAGATACTTTGCAGGGCTCACATGGCACCTGAACGACTTGCAAAGTTCAAGGCAGAGCATCTCTGATGTGTCCTAAATGTAAAATCGAAGTTGGCACTCTCACGCATTGTCTGTGGACATGCCGTAAGATCCACAGGTACTGGGACCGAGTAGCAAATGCCTTGACAAAGATTTTGGGTACGGAGATTGGGTTGGACCCAGTGTCTTTACTCTTGGGCTCCCCAAATTTCCCCTC
The DNA here is from genome assembly GCF_004010195.1 of Chiloscyllium plagiosum. NCBI lineage: Eukaryota > Metazoa > Chordata > Chondrichthyes > Orectolobiformes > Hemiscylliidae > Chiloscyllium > Chiloscyllium plagiosum. The sequence goes on along the minus strand of NC_057732.1, from coordinate 36,047,511 downwards.
TTTGGATTTATACGGGAGAAAATTATTCACTATTCTTTCCTTCTGTGCGAGGAAAAATATTTTAGTGAATCGGATGGCTGAAGGCCCCTCAGAACTTTCAAATTGGCATAGGATAGTCATGGAATAAATCCCCCTTGACTTCCTTACAAATATGGTGCACCAAAAAATGGAATTATTTTATAGAACATTGCAACCCCTTTTGAACTACACTGACACAGATATTTCAGCCATATTGTTCAGGGCCTTTGTTTAGCCGTGGAAATGGTCCTGGTTGGTTCGGGGGGCCCCAGGAGGAGGTATCCCGTATAAATACAGGTTTTGTTATGACTTGATATAAATCTATTTTGAATATGTATTTAATTATTTATTTACTTATTTGTTTTCTTTTCTCCTTTTGTTTATCATTAGTAATATATGATATCCTATTTTATGTTTTGGTTGTTTGTAGAATAGATTAATAGGTAGTTAGTTTGTTTTAATCTTATATTGATGTTGTTATTATACTGTAAAGTGGAATCCACTAGTTTGTACTATTTTTGTAATTTTGTAGAAAATCTCAAAAATATTCTTTTTCGATAAAAATATCTATATAAAAAAAAACCCATTGAATTGGCCCAGCAGCTGTACCAAGTATCAAAAACTCTAAAGAAATGAATGGACCAACAGGCATCAGAGTCCAGTTGACTCTGCAAAGTCCAATTTACTTATATCTGGGGCCAAGTGAAAAAACTGGGAGAGCTGATTCATAGAATAGTTGGGCAATAGCCTGACGTTATCTAAAAGGTATGACTCTGCGAGTATGACTATGTCCCAGACACTACCAATCAGCAGGACAAACCCAACAGAGGTGGTGACACAGTGATGTACAGTCAGGAGGCAGTCGCACAATGAGTCCTTAATATTAACTCCAGACCCGCTGAAATCTCACAGCATCAGGTCAAATATAGGTAAAGGAACCACCTATTGTTTACCACGTACCCTGATTTCCTTGGCTAAGTGCTCCTCCATGTTGAATATCACTCGAAGGAAGTACGGAGGGTGGCAGGTCACAGAATGTACTATAGGTGGGAGACTTTTACATTCGTCACCAATAGTGCCACAGCAGCAGCACTACTGACCGAGCTGGTCGAGTCGTAAAGGACATAGCTGCTAGATTGGGTCTGTGACAGGTGTTGAGGCAACCAACAAGACAAATCATACTAGACCTCATCCTCACAAATCTGCCTGCCACATATGCATCTGTCGATGACAGGATCAATAAGATTGACAACTGCATAGTCTTTGTGGATATACTGACATCTTCACACTGAGGTGACCCTCCATCGTGTTGTGGGGCAGTATCACAGTACTGAATAGGATAGACTTTGAACAGATCTAGCAATTCAAGTCTAGGTGTTCATAGGCACTGTGGGCCATCAGCAGCAACAGAATTGTCCAAAACAATCTGCAACCTCATGGCCCACCATATCCCCTACCCTACCATTATAATCAAGCCAGGGAATCAACCATGGTTCAATTAGGAGTGCAGGAACGGCATCAGAAATTCCTATAAATAGTTGTTAACCTGGCAAAGCTATGAAACAGGTTTACACATGTGCCAAACAACATAATTAAGCAGCAAGTGAATCCACAAACAACAGATCAGATCTCAGCTCGACATTTCTACCACATCCAATCACGATTGGTGGAAAATCAAACAACTCACTGTAGGACGACACTGCATAAATATCTCCATCCTCAATTATGGAGGATTCCAGCATATCAGTGTCGAAGATAAGGTTGCAGCATTTGCAACAGCCTTCAATTAGATTATTGGGTGGGTGATCCAAGTTGGCCTTCTCCAGACGTCCCATCATCACAGATGCCACTCTTCAGCCAATTCGATTCACTAATTGACATCTGGGGAAACTGTAAACTACAAAGGCAATGTCCCCTGGCAACATTCTGGCATTAGTCCTGAAGATTTGTGGTCCAAAACTTGCCACATCTCCAGCCAAGTTGTTCCAGTACAGCTGCAACACTGGCATATACCCAACAATGTGGAAAATTGCAATGGTTGGTCCTGTACATAAAATGTAGGACAAATCTAATACAGCTAATTACCACCCTATTGGTCTACTCTTGATCATTAGTAAAATAATGAACATGTCACTAACAGTGCCATGAAGCTGCATTTATTTAGCAATAGCCTGCTCACTATGTGGTCATGACTTGAGGTTCCTCCAAGCTTCTATGCATGCCAATCAGAGTGCCAACTCATTAAGCTCTGGTTTTGCACGTCACAACCACCCACAGTCCTCAGAGGTGTGACCCAATGTCATATTGCGTTTAATAACGGTTTTGTAAAGCAGCTTTGTATATTTTCTAATGTTAAAGGATTTATACAAGTGCCTATTCTTTCCCTTTCCTTCATAACCTTCTAAAATGTTTTTTGAAGACTGCATTCAGACATCTCTTCTCATTCTTTTTCTGACACTTAGTGCGTTCTCTTCCTCAGAACTGTTAATTAATTGTCTCCACAAATGCGTGTTTAGTGTTAAACACCCCAGTGGGATTGGGAGGTCTGATGGTTCTTTAGAGGGACACTTAGTACTCTAGTGGTCGAGTTCTACACGCCAAATGGAAAGATAACTTTAAAGGTACAAACCACTGCCACTTAATGGGGTCAGTAGTTCCATAATAGAACTCTCCCCAAGGGTCAGTTAGCTCTGTTAGCTAGCCTGCTGGTTTTACAATGCAAGGTGATGCCAACAATATATGGTCACCATGAAAATCCTGGCTTCTCAACCTTACCCCTTGCCTGAGGTGTGGTGACCTAAGGATAAATCCACCACCAGTCACCTCTCTGTAATGGCCCTTTGGGACTGTTGTGACTTTACCCAAAAGAACTTTACACTCTCATATTGGGAGATTATTAAGATATTACCAGGAAATGACTGGGTAGAAAAAGGTAAACTACTTGCACTAGTCTGGGATTCTAAAACCAGGGACAATTGTCAAAAAATTAGAGCCAGATTGTTTGGGAGAGATGTTGAAAGGCACTTCTAAACAAAAGGAGTGGGAGAGGTTTGGAACTCTCTTCCACAAAACAGCAGGTGATGCTCAACCGCTTGTCAGTTCTAAATCTAAAATGGGTACATTCTTATTAAGCAAAGGTATTAAGGGATATGGGCCAAGGGCAGGTATATGTCGTTAAGTCACAGATCAGTCATGATCTGGTTGAATGGTGGAACAGGCTTGTGGAGCTGAAAGACCTATAACAAGGTACAAACTTTGTTGGAGCTGGTAACAGTGGTGTTGGGAGAAATTCAATTCCATTCATAAAGTGCAAATCATCCAGAGTGGAACTTACAGACCCATTTCCAACATCAAAAAGTTCAAGGCCAGACTATCAGTCTATCTTCATCAGAGTCTGGCATTTGGATTAGTGAAATCATGAGTTGTTTGTATGGACCTCACACCCTACATCCCCTGGAAACCCTTGGAATTCCAGTTTCCACTGTCCACAAGACGAATTACAAAGGAACAAGGGAGAATTCTCAGACGTTAATGGCCTTGGGATGAAAAAATAAAATTCCCAATTTTCAGTAGAGCAGTGAATTTATTTAACTTCCTTGCAATGATTAAATACAACTGCAGACAAAGACAATTCCTCACTGGGTGTTTGTAGAGACTGACAATAATATATTGCTAATCTGTTTGGACTCAATCAGACCCTTTGCAACATTGAGAATCATAATTGTGTTTCGTTTGATCAAAATTTCAAGTGAGAAAATATAATCTATTATGGTCATCATATTTTGACAAGAGCATGGGTACTGAAGGATAACTGGAGTCCTGCTGTGCACTGAAACCAAACAAATCATTTAAAAAAAACATATTCAAAGTGAGGAAGAAAACTTACATAAGCAAACATAATAATCAAATTTTGACAGTGCGAACAACAGAATGGAGAGCTCAGAAGAGTTCTGATTAAGAGATATGAAATTGGAAAAAGCTTCCCCACCAATACCTTGGGGCACTTATGGTTCATTCAACGCCAACTATGAGCTGCAACTTCAGGAGCAACTGTCGCAGAACATTAATTAACTTTTAAACAAAAACTCTGAACAAGCAATATCTACTGATTTCCAATGAAATATTGTTGCTTTCATTTAATCTTACTTATCTCTACATGTAGTCACACAAAGAAGCTACATTGGTAGCCCTTATTCAGAGTGATGGTATTTGCTGTGATCAATTCTGACATGGACATAGTTTTGCTCGTATCTGGCAGTCTTAAACCTGGCTACACCATAACAGACCGACGCAAATCCCTCTTCATAATAGAAGCTGTGCACTCCACACAACCTCTCCCTGAATGAGCTGTGATTGTAGTTTCAAAACATGGACAACACTGCACTTATTGCCAGTCTGAAAAGGTCCTGAAGCTCTTGTGTGCCAGTGAGTGCTTTTCAAAGATTCTATATGATCACTGTGTAGAACTGGAGTCAAATAACAGCTTTATCAGTGTAAGGATAACAGGTTCTTATACTGGAACAACATTAGGGAAACAAATTAATTCAACCAACCACTTTGCGGTCTTTCATAGATTCCTCTTCCCACATCTAAACCTCTTGTGTAGGTCATGCACACTTTACTCCAAATGGATGCTAGCCACCTATTTAAGTACCTTGCTCAGCCTATATACACTTCACCTTACTCTATCCATTCAGCCCTCAAGCCTCCTCCACCACTCAATAAGTCATGGCTGATCTGATTGTCCTCTCAATCTGTATTCCCACTGACCCCTGATGGCCTTTCATCTCCTTGCTAAACAAGAATCTCTCTCTACCTTAAAAATATTCAAGGATTCTGTTTTCACCACTTTTTGGGAGGAAAGTTCTGGAATCTCACAAGCCCCTGAGAGAAAAAAATGCCCCCGCTGTCTTACATGGGTGACCCTTGATTTCTCTCTGCATCTATCCTGTCAAGACCTCTCAGGATCCCGTATGTATCAATGAAGTCACCTGTTAGTCTTGCAAACCCCAGTGGATACACGCATAGCCTGTCCAACCCTTCCTCTTAAAATAATCGTCTCACTGCTGGTTTTAGTCTACTAAACCACCTCTGAACTGTCTCCTGTACAGTTCCATCTCTCCTCAAATAAGGTGGCCATGAACGTATACATTATTCCAGATGCAGTCTCACCAATGTCCCGTATAAATGAAGTATAGCTTCTACTTTTTAAATTCAATTTCCCTTGCAATAAATGATAATAATCAATTCGCTTTTCTAATTACTTGTTGTACCTGCATTCTAACCTTTTGTGAATCATGGGCAAGGACACCCAGATCCCTCTGCAACTCAGAGCTCTGCAATTTTTCACCATTTACGGATATGTTCCTCTTATGACAATGAGTCAGAACCCAAAGCACCGTGGACATTTTTAGCCTGTATTTCCAAAATGTGTTTTTTAATTAAAAATAGTGCTGATAGAGTCAAAATGGATGTACTTGCAAATTAAGTGGCTGTCTACGGAGTGAGATACTGATGGAATAAAACACCTAAACTATTGAAAAAACTTCAAAATAGATTTGATTGCAATTTATGTCCCAAACTTTGGGTTTTCCCTTTGATGAATACACAAGGACAGGAGCTAATAAGCAAATTTCAACTCTCCTGGAGTGGACTAGCGTGAATGATTGCTCTCATGTCCATCAGCCTGGGGTTTGAGCATTATTGTATTATGTTTGAAGAACCATCTCGTAGTTAGCCCTCACTCTAAATCCTACAAACAGAAAGGAATCACAATACAGCAACTTATATCAGCTCCAAAACCAAGAAAATTCACTGTTCAATAGCTAGCATCAGTGCTTCTGGTGCAACCCCACAGACATTGAAACAACACCATTTAGATTACTTTACAGTGTAGAAACAGGCCCTTCGGCCCAACAAGTCCACACCGACCCGCCGAAGCGCAAACCACCCATACCCCTACATTTACCCCTTCCCTAACACTACGGACAATTTAGCATGGCCAATTCACCTGACCTGCACATCTTTGGACTGTGGGAGGAAACCGGAGCACCCGGAGGAAACCCACGCAGACACGGGGAGAATGTGCAAACTCCATACAGTCAGTCGCCTGAGGCGGGAATTGAAGCCGGGTCTCTGGCGCTGTGAGGCAGCAGTGCTAACCACTGTGCCACCATGCCGCCCACCATATCTGCACGTTATGAGTAATTCAGAATAATCCACATATCCTGTTTTTACAATTTAAATTTATAATCTCACTTCTCATCTCTGTGTGTGTGCTCCATCAGCAATTCTTTTCAAACGTAGGTATTAATAAAGTCTCTCTTTGTGTTAATTTCAAAGAGTCTGGTTAATTTGAGAAAGTCTGGATAATTTGAGAGAGTCTGGTTAATGTGGCTCTTTTTAAGTTTAGTTGGGTCTGGGTAAAAGAACAGGATCCTTTTCAAATTAACCTCATTGCAACCAACTGAGTAGCTGGGTGAATAAAGAATAAAGGCCAGTTCAGATTAGATTACTTACAGTGTGGAAACAGGCCCTTCGGCCCAACAAGTCCACATTGACCCACCGAAGCACAACCCACCCAGACCCATTCCCCTATATTTACCCCTTCAACTAACACTACGGGCAATTTAGCATGGCTAATTCACCTAACCTGCACATTTTTGGACTGTGGGAGGAAACCGGAGCACCCGGAGGAAACCCACGCAGACACGGGGAGAATGTGCAAACTCCACACAGAGAGTCGGCAGAGGCGGGAATTGAACCCGGGTCTCTGGCACTGTGAGGCAGCAGTGCTAACTGCTGTGCCATCGTGCCGCCCACACCGTTCATCCCTCTTCACTTGAGAGTTTAACAGTTTGGGGGATGCTGTCTGGGACTCCTAGTCTCGTTGTAATACTTCTTTCCTATTCTTCCAGTCAAAATGGATAATTGCAAAATTTCCCACATTATGCTCCATTTGCCATATCTTTATCCATGCTCTTGACCTATCTATATCTTTTTGTCGTCTCCTTACTTGCTCATGCAAACTTTCCTTATTACCTTGGTGTCATCAACAAAACTTCCAACCATATCTTTTAACTCTTCATCTAATTAATTTATACAAAATTGCATATAGTTGAGGTCCCAGTACTGATCCCTTTGTTACACCATTTATTACATCTTTCCAACTTGTAAAAGGCCTATTCAGGCACATTCTCTGCTTCCTGTTAGCAAGTCTATCTTCGATCTGTGCCAAGATACTACCACTTACACCATCAGTCTTAATTTTCTGCAATAACCACAAGTGACAACTTATGCAATCTGGAAATTTAAGCACAGTACATCTGCCATCCCCCTCTTCCCCACAGCATCTGTTAACTCCTCAACGAACTCCAATAGTATAGTCGAACATGATTGACCTTCCCCAAAACCGTGCAATCTAATGACTGTGAAACTACCCAAGTGCCATCCAAAACAGCTTTAATAATAGCTTCTAACATTTTCCTTAATACAGATGTTAAGCTAACTGATCCATAGATTCCGACTATCTGTCTTCTCTTTTTGAGAATAGACATTCAGTAATCATAGAATCCCTACAGTCCAGAAGCAGGACATTCAGTCTGTTGAGTTCACACTGATACTCCAAACAGCATCCTACTCAGACACACACCCATATCCTATTCCTGAAACCATGCATCGCCCATTGCTAACTGACCTAGGCTGCATTTTTTTGGATACTACGGGCAATTTAGCACGTCCAATCCACCTGTCCTGCATTATCTTTGGACTGTGGGAGGAAACTGGGGCACCTGGAGGAAACCACGCAGACATGGGGAGAATGTGCAAACTCCACACAGTCACCAGAGACTGGAATTGAACCCAGGTCCCTAGTGCTATGAGACAGCAGTGCTAACCACTGAGCCACCACAGTTCCCCCAATCTTGGTGCTTTCTAATCTACTGGGGCCATCCCCGAATTGAGGGAGTTATGGAAAATCCATCCTAGTGCATTAACTATCTCACTGGCAATTTCCTTGAACACTCTAGAATGAAGTCCATCAGGACCCAAGTTTGCAGCTCCAACAATTTACACAGTACTACTTCTCTGGTTGTGATTTTCCTGTGCTCCTCTCTCCCTTCCATTTCCTGATTACTGCTGCTTCTCGGATGTTGCTAGCATCCTTTATAGTAAAGATGGTTGCACAATTCATTTTCAATTCCTCTGGCATTCCCTTACTTTCCATTATTAATTCTCCAGTCTCATTTTCTATTGGACCAACACTAGTTTTGCTAACTCTATTCTTTTAAGAATTTATGGTAACTTTTATACTTCTAACTAGCTTTCTCTTGTACTGTAGCTTTTTTAACCTTTTTTTTGGTCATTCTTTCTTTTTTTAATATTTTGCCCAATCCTGCCATCTATCTTGCTTTTTTTTTAAAAGTTTGATACCATCTCTAACTGTACTGTAGCTTTTTTAACCTTTTTTTTGGTCATTCTTTCTTTTTTTAATATTTTGCCCAATCTTTGACCCTGCCATCTATCTTGCTTTTTTTTTAAAAGTTTGATACCATCTCTAACCCCTCTAGTTAACTATGAATGGTGGGTTGGTCCCTTGGAATTTTTCTTACTTGTTGCAATACATCTACTCTGTGCATTCAGCAATATCCTGGGCCACTGTATCCCTATCGTTTAATCTAATTCATCAATTCACTTGAGCTAGCTTTGCTTTCATGCCCTCATGACTCCCTTTATTTAAATTTTAAATAATAGTATCAGTTTACATTCTTTAAATTGAATGTAAAATTCAATCATAGAGGTGACTTTACTGTCAGACCATTAATTAATGCTCATTGTTCAATTCCAGGTCTAATAAAGACTGCACTCTGTTCAGATCCAGAATAGGCTGTTCCACAAAAACAATCCTGAAAACATTCTGTGAATTCCCCATCTTGGATACCTTTGCCTATCTGACTTTCCCAGTTTATGTGTCGATTAAAATCTCCCACGATTACTGCAGTGCTTTTCTAACAAAATCTTATTGTTTCTTTCTTTATGTTCCACCCTAACTTGGTGCTTACTGTTAGTATGCCTGTAAACCACCCTCGAAAGAAATTTTGTGTCTTTGTTGGGTGGTTCAATCCATGCTTTTTCTACATTTTGGCTCCCTGAATTCAGGCTATCCCTCCCCTGTGCTAAGACTATGATTATATGACAGAACCACCTCTCTACTCTTTCCTGTTATTCCTAAATGTCTTGTACCCTTCAAGATTCAGTTCTCAATACATATCATTCTGCAGCCATGTCTGTGTAATGGCTACTGCATTGTACTTACTTGTTTTTAACCTTTGCTCTTAATTCATCTATTTAGTTTTGAATGCTTGGTGCATTTAGGTACAGAGTGCTCAGTTTCACTTCTTTACTCTTTTCATAAATGTTGTACTCTTATCTGTTGGTTGACTCTTGGATTTGTATTCTCTATCCCTTCCTGTCATGGTCTGTTTGTCATTTCCAAAGTGAATAGGCCTTGACTCTTCCTTTGTTTACCATAACTTCTCAAATTTGAACCGTTCCACCCACTATTTAGTTTAAAATCACCTCTACTTCACTAATTATGTGGTTGGCAAGAATACTGACCCCAGCATGATTCAGGTGTGGACATTCCAATGGTACAGATACCCATTTGCCCTCACACTGTCTCATAAGCCAGAATATACCTCTCCCACACCAATCTCTGAGCCAAACATTGATGTCTCTAATCGAATTTGCCCTATTCCACATTACAGTCACAGAAACAGACCCTTCAGTCCAACTCATCCATGCCGATCAGATATCCTAAATTAATTTAGTCCCATCTGCCAGCAGTGGGCCCATATTTCTGACTCAGGTAATAGTGCAGACAATGTGATGTTTAAAGTTCTACTTCTTAATTTGGCACCTTGGTCCTCACAGTGACCAAACAAAAGCTCCTCATAGTTTGGCTTATGCTGTTCATACTGACATGGACCACAACAACTAGATCCTACTCCTGACATTGCAAGTTCTCCAGCCCTGAGTAGATGCTGCGAATCCTAGCGCTGGGCAAGCAACACAGCTGTTTTGGCTATGCTGTTGGTGACAAAGAAAAGTATCAATCCCCCTCACTATATTGTCACCAACTATCACTACATTCCTTCTTACTCCTTGCTGTTGGATGGCTTTCTATAGCACAGTGCTATTTTCAATTAAGCTCATCCACCTTACAACCTTCGCTCTCTTTCAGACAAGCTGAAAGAACCTCAAACAACTTTCCCACTCCATGATGCATCATCACACTTTCTGTAGTTTAGGTTCTAAGTCAAACTCTGAGCAGAAGTTGTCGAACTTGAAACACTTGTCACGGACATGTTTACTCTGAACCAAGCTGGTATCCAGAAACCCCAACATGCGGTAACTGTGAGAAATCACCTGTCTTGAAATGCTTAATGTTTTCGAATTAATTATTTTACTCACTTATGTATTTAATTATGTTTTGAAATATTTTATTAACTTTGCCACTAATTGCTATACTATATTGAATCTCAGGAATCATACAAATAAAACAAAGTTTTGGTATTTACCAGCTCATTATTAAATAATGAAGGTTGTCAGTTGCAACCATGTGTATGGCCACTTGGGGGCTGGCTGATGCTGAGACACAGTCACATCAGTTCCCAATGAGCAACATGTCCACTGACAGTCGTATGGCTTTGAAAGGGCCCCTTAATTGACTGAGAATTCTTGCAATTAACACTAACTCCGAGAGAGGGCAGTAACAGTATTGGTCCTGCCTAATGCTACTACTGTGAGTTTTCAAAGGAGTCAAGACTCCAGGATAAAACAAAATGGACAAAAGCACTTCCAATGTATACTCTATATGATTTGAACTATCTGCAAATGTAGAGCACTGTGTGATTGTCACTGTTTACTAGCCCATTTCGTCTGCTGATACATAAGGTGGACTTCTCTCCCTCCAGTTTTATGACATTGTGTAAAATAGACACAAATTATTAGTCATTCACTTTTGAAACATCTCGCCTTCCAGAACATGGGGGCGACACTGTGGCTCAGTGGTTAGTACTGCTGCCTCACAGTACCAGGGACTTGGGCTCGATTTCACCCTCAGGTGACTGTCTGTGGGGGGTTTACACATTCTCCCTGTGAATGCATGGATTTCCTTGGGTGACTGCCTGTGTGGAGTTTGCACGTTCTCCCCATGTCTGCATGGGCTTCCTCCCACAGTCAAAAGATGTGCAGGTTAGGTGCATTGGCCATGCTAAATTTCCCATAGTGTAAAGTGCATTAGTCAGGGGTAAATACAGGATAGGGTGGGTTACTCTTCGGAGGGTCGGTGTGGACTTGTTGGGCCAAAGGGCATGTTTCCACACTGTAGGGAATCTAATTTTAAAAATACTTACACATTGATTTGGCAACCAGTGAAACATTACCTAACTTTCATTTTTCACTTTTTTCAGAACTGGGTACAGGCAATTTCTAGGTGTAAATAGGCATAGTGACTTGGCGTCTGCTCTCAAGACTTGTGGAAAGCTGTCTTTAACCTCCCAGCCACTGAAAAAACTTGAAACTCAGTTCTAAATTAATTATATTTTATCATTCTGTCTACTTTTTCAACTTTGAAAATAAGCTTCACGTCAGTGCATGCTTTCATGCTTAGTTAAGAACATCATCAATCTTGAATCACATACAATTGTGATGATTGCCCTGTCTTTATATTATAACCTCGCAGTCAACTGGTCTGCAGAAGCCAAATGGTGGATAGCTGGAGTGTTTCTTAATTCAGCTATGCTACTGTACTTAAGAGGCTGATAAACCCAACCCTGTGGCAAGTTTAAATTTCATTTGGTGCACATTTAATGATATCTTTTGATTCTCTTATTTCTCCAGGAAACATTATTTCATTTTTGAGTGGCACTTCAATATTGCTGTTTTTAATATGTTTATCTTTCTGTTTTGGGGTTAAAATCTTTTTACTGCAACTGATTATGTTAAAACAGCCAATCTTCCCACAGTCTTCTGACATTTTTGGTGTGACAATATCACGTCAGGCCTTATTTGGGTAGCATGCTGGGAATTAAACCTCGCCATTCTGGGAGTCATGATAACAGTTTTAGATTTACTCAAAATTCCCCAATTTACCTGTCCTTTAAGACCCAGATGTGACAAGTAGTATGGCTTTAAGAGGTGTATTTTGCCTTGTTATGTTTAATTGAAGAAAGGTTGAAATAGAGGTGCAGGGCCAATAAAGTAAATAACTTGTGAGGCCTTGGTTTTTGAAAAAAAAGGTGGCACAATAGAAGCAGCCTGAATGGGTGGGGTCAAGCTCCCATAGAACCAACATTTTTTCTTTCGTTTTAGCCTTCAGTTACAGTAGCTGGAATCTTGAACGGGGATGTGGAAGCTTTTATTCCTCTTTCTGTTACAGCTAAAAGCTGGGGTTCTCTTCCTGTTGCCGGAATTGCATGTGAGACAATTTAATTTACTGAACTTGCCTTTGCCAAGGTTGTGTTTATGTGATTTGTTTATGTTTATGTGTTATATGTTATGTGTTCATGTGAACAGTTAATTAGTAGTAGTTAATATATATTATTTTGTCAAACAGGTCAATAAAGTTATAGTTAAGCCAATTTTTTTCTTTTTATTTTGTATCTATTTTAATTGTAGTATATTAATAACATGTTTTGTTTGAAGCCTGATAGTTTGACCAATCAAATTGCATCCAGAACACAATGCCTTACTCTTACCTTTACAATAAGAAAAAGTTAGGGTCTAGGCTATCATTTTAAAATATTTTGAGAGGGTTTGGCCTGGTCAATAACACCAGGTTAGCAGAAAGCATGGAGCAGGGTTCTGTACTTAATAACATTACAGCTTATTACAAATTAATAAATTCTAGTTAAAGCTAATGAGCTGTCAACATATAACTCTCCTGGTTAAAACTCTAATCCCTTTCTCAACTCCCTCTACATACTGATAGAGACTCAAAAAATGGTGTTAAGGGTGGAAGGAAAAACTGGGAAGATAATTCAATGATTTCTGTCCAGAGTGTTTGCTGAGATGATATTTATGGGCTACAAGCACTTACTGCTCCTCAATCTCTCTTCTTCAGATCCTTGCCCTTTCTTGCAGAAGGCACAGAGTGACTGGTTCACAACTCAAAATCTTTAATGTATTGATTTTAAAAAATGGCTTATTGCAACTGGTGAGGGAAATATACTGGTTTCTTTCAGGCTTTAGGTGATTTTACTGCAGAGAAAAAGGACACTATCTACCACTCCAGAGATCCAAAGACAGTGTCATTCACATCAGGTACCTGGAAGCCAATCAGATAGTTGTTGGCAGGCAGAAGGCCTTTGGTGTCCACTCCACAGACCAATCAGCTACTTGCCATTGGCCAATTCTCCCTTTGTACACGACTCCTGGCTCCGGCCCTTCTGCAGTAAACTCAACCCACTGCTTAAATAAACACCATTTCCAATGAGTATCTGTAACTGGCTATTTACAATGCAGCAATCTCTTCCACAATCCATGTTTTTCAAAACAGTCCTTTCCCCGTTTTAGTCCAGAATCAAAACTATAGAGAAATAAACAGATTCCATCATCACAATTCACATGATGCAGCCTCCACGCACTAGAGTGAGAATACCACATAATGATTTCTGCTGTCTCTTTCTTGAGGTTTCCTGGCTTCAGCTTCAGTGTGCTTTCATTTCCTGCCCAATATATTGTCATACTTTGTTCTACAGGACATCTCTACCACCTTGAATAATGACTTTTGCTTTACTTCACTAGTTTAGCTTGTCTCACTAACCGCACTACTTTGTTAAAGTTAAGTCCTCCCTGAGCTATAAAAAAATCGAATAAGATTCCCTCCAAAATTCTAAGTACTGTCCGATCTATAATCAGGTTATCTTTTCATGTCCTGTATTCACTGTTACTTCCAAAACAATATAGGCCATTGATAGAGTAATTGGGACTCTCTTTTGCTATTTCTTGCAGTTTATTAAAGTTTGTTCTTGCATTGATTTGTTTTACACTGAGTTCATTTGACACACTGATAACTTATAAGTGGTACTTTTTTTATTTACCCTGTCGTGTTAAAACATCTTCTGCAATGCTGCCAATTGCATAGAGGAGTGTACCAACCTGGTCTTTATTTGATTTTCCTGATGTGCTTCTTCATCGCGTCATCTCCCCCAGTTTTTCCACTTCTCATCTTGCTGTGGGCTTTTCATGTGCTCACATGATTCTGCTGGTGAAAACCTCTGTTCCAAGGGAGGGTCACTGGACCCAAAACGATAACTCTGACTTCTCACTCCAGGTACTGCCAGAGCTGATGAGCTTTCCCAGGAATTTCCGTTTTTGTTTCTTATTCTGGTAGAGGTTGGGTCCATTACCTGATTTTCCCTCTTTGTAGCTTTCTTCCTGCACTATTTGTTCTTGGTGCTGGGTTGATCCTCTAATGATTTTCGTTCTGCTGGCTATCTCACTCACTGTCACATCCATCATTATAATGATATTCTTGGAGGAGATTGGGTGTCCAACATTACTAAAGAGAACTTACTGGAATCTATGATCTTTTCAAGGTAACTGTTCATTGAACATTCAATGAAATATATATATTTAGACTTAGCACATGGTCTATTCACAATCGCATTATCTGTTACATTACATCAGGCTCACTTTCAGAGAGTTTTTATGATTGCTTGGGGAAGATGCTGGATGAGACACATCTGTGTTGAAGAGAGGTGTTGTAACAAAACTCTCATCTTTAATATAAAAATCCACTATTTCATTCAATAGTTGCTTGTGCAGACAAGCAGAGCCTTTGTTTAACATAGCTTCAGCTATCATTTCACTTGAATGTTATAATCCTTTTAGAGACACTTAAATTAAAACTCCCAGTAATTTACCACAAAACAACACATTTCTAAATATAAAGCAATCTTTATATTAAAAATGTAAACAAAGCAAGCACTACTAACTTGACATGATATTTAATAAAACAAATGTGATTAACTCATTTCTATTTTTAAGTTGCTTCCATCATATGAAATCTTGAAGTTTCTTTCACTGTCTTGGGTCCTCGCTAAAAGTACGGAAAGCACATTGATTTTTTTCTCAGTTTTCCAGCTGTCCTCAGATGTGGGAAACTTTATGGATATCTTCCCATTGGCTTTTCATGAAATGATCCTCAAAACAGAGTCATAGAGTCATAGAAATATACGGTATGGAAACAGACCTTTCAGTCCAACCCATCCATACCAACCAGATATCCTAAATAAATCTAATCTACTCTCTTCAAATTGCCACAACTGTGGAATTACCAGCTAAAATGTGGCTTGGAAAATTCAATGAAAGCCTAATTGTTGATTTTTTTTTGTTTTATTCCCCATGGGATATGGGCTTCATTAGCTCTGCCAGCATTTATTGCCCTCTGAGCTGCCTTTTTGAGACACTGCAGTCCATTTGGTGTATGGAGATCCACAATGCTGGTATGGAGGGAATTCCTGCACTCTGATCCACTGACTGAAAGGAATGTGATATATTTCCAAGTCAAGACAGTGAGTGGCTTGCAAGGAAACTTGGTGGTGTTCCTAAGTATGTGTTGCCCTCGTCAATCTAGATGGAAGTGGTCATATGTTTGGAAGACTGTCTAAGGAGCTTTGGTGAATCTCTGCAGTGCATCTTGCAGTAATCATAATATGAAGTTCAATGTTAAGATGGAAAAGGATAAAAATCAGTCAAGGATTAAGATCCCCAACTGGAAAAGGGCAGATTTGAGTGGTCTAAAACTGGAACTGGAGCAGGTTGATTGGAAATACCTTTTGTTGCAGGATGAAAGAGTTGAGTAACGTGCAAAATGGGTACTTACCTATGAGAAATGAATGTGGGATGTCCAAAGCTAGAGTACCCTGGATGACTAAGGATATTGATGAGAAAATAAGGAAGCAAAAGGAATATATGATGCATACAGAGGTAATGTCAGCAACAAAAATCAGGAAGAATATTTCAAATGCAGGAGGAATAAGGAAGGTGAAGGGGAAGCATGAGGAAAGAATGGCAGACTGCACTAAACCAACTAGTAGAATGTTCTTCCAAAATATTAATAGCAAAAGGTTAGTGAAAGATAGCGTACGAAACAAGCAGAGTAAACTGCTCACTGAGGCAAGGGTATGTCGGAGGTATTAAATGAGCACTTTGCTTCTGGCTTTACCAAATTAAAAAATGATGACAATGACCTAGTTGAAAATGTCGGCGTTAAGTAACTGAGTAGTACAGTAATAGGTAAAGAAGAGATGCTAAAAGATCCAGGTAGGGATGCATCATCAAACCACAATGGAATGTATACTCAATTGCTAAAAGGTAGCAAATTGTGGAGCTGTTAAATTTTTCCAGGCCACTCTGAACACAGGATTAGTTCCAGGGGATTTGAGGATTGCAAATATGACACTGTTGCCCTTTCTTAAACAAAGGATAAATCAAGAAACTATAGACCTGTCAGCTTGACATTGTCACAAAGCTAGTCCCTTTTGTTTTCTAAAAGCTGTTCCTTGGCTTAAGGATATCCTGTCCTTGATGTTTTTCTTCAGAGGGGTAATAAACCAGACCGGGCTGTGATCTGTCTGGTTTGGTACAGAGATGAAAAGGATTTTGAGAGGCCTTTGTTTATATGTAAACAGATGAGACTTCAGGCCAAAGTGGTCATGTTTTAGAAGTGACCTGTAAAATGAAAGGGGAGTGGTCAGCTCTCCAGCTGAGCTGAGCAGTTTAGTTCTGTCTTGAACTGGTTACAGTTCAACAGGGAGCTGTGTGGAAACTCTCTTTCTCATTCTGCCCTTCAACTTCAACCTGTAAGCATGTGTTCCATTTATACTGTTTTTTAAAGGGAGTTTGCTTATTGGGACTGCTGTGTATATTCGGAACATCATAATTAAGTCGAGTTGGATCAGCTGAGCTCTGTAGGGATTCGTTATTCTGTTCTGTGTTTTTCATTGTGTAATTTTGTGAATAAATTTCTGTCTGCTTTAAAATCTAGTAGTCAACCTCGTTAACTTATTCCGGATAATTTTCACTGTACACTTACCAAAACAAATTGCAAAGTTATGGTCTGAGCTGCCTGCTTAAAAATGTTTCGAGTGGTCTGGCTTAGTCCATAACAATATCAATAATGGGAAAAATGATGGAGGACATACAATGGGATACATTTTGAGAAAAATGCATTAATACTAAACAGTCAACATGACCTGTCCTTGGCAAAGCCATGTCTGACAAATTTGATTGAGTTTTTTAATGAGGTGACACAGGCAGTGGATGAGGGTAGTACTGTGGATGTTTTATATTTGGACTTTCAGAAGCATGTGGTACAGTGCCACAGAACAAGCTGGTTAGCAAATTGGAAATTTTGGGATTGATGAGTCCTCGACAGCATGGATTAGAAGTTAGCTGAAAGACATGAAACGAAGGGTGGGTATTGACGGGCATTTTTCAGACTGGAAACGAGTTGAAAATGATGCTCCCGAGGGATTGGTTTGGGACCTAGCTTTTCCTGATTCGCATAAACAATTTGGAGGTGGATATTGAGGACAAAATCTCTAAATTTGCAGATGATACTAAGCCAGGGAGACTAGTGAATTGTGAGGATGATCCTGAGTGAGTTCAGATGGACATTGACAAGTTGGCCAAATGAACAGTTACTTGGCAGATGAATTTCAATGCTGAACATTTTGGTAAAAGAAACATGGAGAGACAAATACAGGCTCAATGATATGAAGTTGAGGGGAGCAGAAGAGCAGAGGGACCTCAGGGTTCACAGGCTTGATTCTCTGAAAGTGCCCAGGCCAACTGAAACAGTCGTTCAGAAAGTTTACTGTAACCTTGAGTTTATAAATAGCGGCATAGAGTATAAAAGAAAAGAAGTGACACCACACCTCTACACTAAATATGGTCTAACTAAAGATTTGTATTCAGTTCTGGGCATCTTATTTAGCAAGGATGTTAGAACCCTGGCGAGAGGACAAAGAGGATTTACTAGAATGACATTAGGAATGAGGGACTTTAGATACGAGGAGAGATTGGAGAAATTAGCCTTATTCTCCTTGCAGCAGAGAAGATTAAGAGGCCTTATTGAGGTATTCAAAATTATGAGCAATTTTGACAGATTAAAGGAGGAATTCTGTTTCAACTACTTGGTATGTCAGTAACTAGGGATCACAATTTCATGATTGTTAGCAAGAGAGCTAGGAGTGAGATGAGGAGAAACTTCTTTACTAAGAGTCATTACGATTTGGAATGCGCCGCCTGGGAGAGTGGTAGAGGCGGATTCCATTGGAGGTTTTGAAAAAGATCTGGGTATTGATGTGAATGTGATGAATTTAGAGGACAATGGAGATAGGGGTGGAGAGTGGGACAAGCTGGGTAGCTCTTTCGAGAGCTGGTACAGACCCACGGGTCAAATGGCCTCCTTTCTATGATTCCATGAATATTGCCATGGCCTTTGCAGTAGCCAGCACTTTCAGACATTTTATGGTATGATGTGGAGTGAACTAAGTTGCATAAAGATTGGCATCAGTAATATTGGGCACTACCAGAGAAGGTCAAGGTGAAGCATTCTCAGCACTTCTGGCTGAAGATTGATGCAAGTGCTTCAGCCTTATCTTTTGCACTATGTCTTGGGATCCATTACCATGAAGGAACGGGATGTTCATTAAGACTCCGCCTCTTGTTCAATTGCTCATCAACCATTCATGACTGGATATGGCAGGACTGCAGAGCTTACTGATCCATTAGTTGTGGGATCACTTTTACTGTACAGTCACTGTAGATTTCTGTCTTTAGTTCCATGATTGTAAATCTCAGTTTCTTTACCCCTCACAAATATCAAGTCTTCAAATTCACTGACTTCGCCATATGATACTGCATTTCAATCCACTGTGGATTTTGTCCTTTAGCATCAAACGAGACAATCTCCCAGCTGCTTTTCCTCTCATGAACTCCAAACTTAACTTTCCACAGAGTTAATGATAAAGTTGGCTTCTCTTCACTCCTTAAAATACAGATCTGACTAATAACCATTTGTTTTGGTTCTCCCAATCCAGTAAGAAGCCGTCTACACTTAGAACAAAGCGACTACTGCCTGGTTTCGGAACAAACACTCACATCAATAGACAAAATAACCCTTATCCCAATGGCATATTTCAATGGCATTATGGCATGATTTGGGATGTCCTCAAGCAGAGATGTAAATTAATTAGTTTATCTTCAGCATTTCTCTGATTTTGAACTAAAATGAAAAATTTATATTTTGAATGGAGTTTAACAAATCTTTCTCAGAATTGCTGGATTGTAGTCTCTAAGCAGAGTTCACAATAGATATTCTAAAAAGAATCCCAGAAATGGATTGTCTATTGTTCAGTGTTTACATTTCCAACTTTGACCTTGGAAATAAATGTAGATTAGTTTTTAATTGTAATCAACATCAATTTTGTTTGATTTGCATTTTCTTTCAGGTTGTTTATTTTATATTTAACATTTTAAGCTTCAATCTATAAATTCGACGATTAAAATCAAATGCTATATTAAAAAATATAAATTATGAGTTTAATTTTCGCATTTCTGAAACAAAGAGTTTTTCTTAAATCCTATAGGGTTTTTGACATACTTACAACAAGTCTATACAGTATGACAGAAGAAATTTCTGAATGTTAGTTTGACGTATGGCCTGTGATTTTAATATCATTTATTTGAGAATTTTGTTCTTGAACCAAGTATTGAACGGATATGGTCTATGAAGGGGTTTAATAATTAACCTTTAAGTATTTCTGTAGCCATGGTAATTTAAAAAAAACTGAGAGAGAGGCTAATGGGACTTTGTTTGGGAAAGTTTTACAGGTGAATAAACTGAACAGTCACACATTAAGTTTCAGTTGGAAGTTTAAGGATTTTCTTTTTTTGGTTTAAGGGAAACATCATAGCATGAGGAAAACCTTTTTGGCTTTTGCAACCTCTCTTATATCAAAAGTTTTGTGGAAAAACAGGAGAATAGGTTTTTACAATCCCATCAGCCATGGTTGAATGGTGGAGCAGACTTGATGGGCCGAATGGCCTAGGTTTTGCTCTTCTGTCTGATGGTCTAAATCTTTACTGAAGCTGAAGATGAAAGCTGCTCATAAAAGATGGGAGATATTTTAGAATTTTTAAGTATTACCTCTGTGTCACAAGTTTAGTTCCAAAGCCCCAGGAGCGTTTGGTTAAAATCCTAAAATGTTATTTGAAGCTAAGAATGTCGAAGCTCAGTTGTATGAAGACTCAAGGAAAAGGTGATCAGATTCTCATGATAACAAATTGAAGCATCAGTTAAGTTAAACCCTACACATGTAACAGAATCCTCTCTGATGTGTCTACTGTGAAGGAGTGTAGTTTAGATTAACGGAATTACATTTTACCACGTGTTTCAAAATCTTTAAAGCTATGAGTGAATAGTTGGGTTTTTCTATGTTGCTTTTTATTTCTTGTGCTTAACAAACTTCTATTTTATTGTTAAAACCAAATCTGTGACATTGCAAGTGAAAGACCACCTTCATAAATAAAATAAAATATGACTAATCAAGCCAGATTTCAGTCAGGGATCTGACTTAGTGAGTGATAACATCAGCTGGGACCATAACATGAGGAATTCTTATTTTTCCAGAGAGCAGTGAGCCTTTGAAATGTATTGCAAACTGGGGTTCTGAATGTAAAATGTTCATGAGGGAGCTAAATCTGTTCCTGACTGGAACAAAGTTCATATCATATGTTGATTATATCATTCAAGGTAACACGCCGTCCCTTAACCAATTTATTAACGATGTAGACCACTTTGATAGGATGTCAGAAGCTAGGAAACATGCAGTAAAACACACCTTACGACTCCCCAAAGCCTGCACATTGTCTATATGTCACAAGTCAGGAGTGTGATGGAATACTCCCCACTTGCTTGGATGGGTTCATCTCCAACAACACTCAAGGAGCTTGACACCATCCAGGTCAAAACCAGCACACTTGACTGGAATCACATTCACAAGCTTCCGCTATAACGACCAATGAAGCTCAATAGCAGCAGATGCACTGCAGAAATTCACCTAACACGACCATCTAGAAGGACAAGGACAGCAGATACAGGGAAACATCACCACTTGCAAGTGCTCCTCCAAGCCACTCATCATCCTGACTTGGAAGTATACCGTCTTCATTGCCACTGAGTCAAAATCTTAAAATTCTCTCCCTAATAACATAATGGATCTGCCTACACAAAATGGATTGCCGCAGTTCAAAAAAGCAGCTTATTATGCTCTTCATAAGAGTGACTAGAGATGGACAATAAATGGTGACCCTGCCATCGATGCCTCCATCCCATGGGTGAATAAAAAAAGACAAACGTTTCACTTTTGTTAGCCAGACTTTTAAGCAGTATTTATCAAATGCTTTTTGATTGCCTATGCACATAACACTAATTGCTCTACTTCTCATAATTCTCTCCATTACTTTACCAAAGCAATCAATCATGTCAGTAAAACACAGTCGGCTTTCATTTATTAAATTATATTTCTCACAGTGCCCATTAATTTTGTCTTGAAACTGTACCTCTAGAGGTTTTACTCATTATTGCTGCTACGCTGACCAACCATTAGCTGTTGAGTTTATTTCTTTCCCTACTTAAATAAAAATGTAACATTGCAATCCTCCAGTTTTTGGCACCACTTTAAGAAAGATAGAAACATTGTGACCAGAGCTTAGCGAGTGAGGGCAGGTATAGGAGGATAGAGCAGATGAATGCATGGCTGAGGAGCTGGTGTATGGGAGAAGGATACACATTTTTGGATCATTGGAATCTCTTTTGGGGCAGAAGTGACCTGTTCAAGAAGGACGGATTGCACCTAAATTGGAAGGGGACTGATATACTGGCAGGGAGAATTGCTAGAACTGCTTGGGAGGATTTAAACTAGTAAGGTGGGGGGAGTGGGGCCCAGGGAGATAGTGAGGAAAGAGATCGATCTGAGACGGGTACAGCTGAGAACAGAAGTGAGTCAAACAGTCAGGGCAGGCAGGAACAAGGTAGAACTAATAAATTAAACTACATTTATTTCAATGCAAGGGGCCTAACAGGGAAGGCAGATGAACTCAGGGCATAGTTAGGAACATGGGGCTGGATTATAATAGCAATTACGGAAACATGGCTCAGGGGTG
>NC_057732.1:36013747-36023573 GCF_004010195.1 Chiloscyllium plagiosum | reverse complement strand
GGAGTCCAGAACTAGAGGGCATAGGTTTAGGGTGAGAGGGGAAAGATATAAAAGAGACTTAGGGGCAACTTTTTCACACAGAGGGTGGCACGTGTATGAAATGAGCTGCCACAGGATGTGGTGGATGCTGGTACAATTGCAACATTTAATAGGCATTTGGATGGGTATATGAATAGGAAGGGTTTGGAAGGATATGGGCCGGTTGCTGGCAGGTGGGACTAGATTGGGTTGGGATATCTGGTCGGCATGGACAGGTCGGACCGAATGGTCTGTTTCCATGCTGTACATCTCTATGACTCTATGACTCTCTGTAGTCCAGCCAGACCAGATGCCTTTTCTACTTTGAAACTCTTTATCTTTTAATTACCACGTTATTTAATTTTATCCTGTTTAGTTTATTTACTCCCTCCTCCTTTACTGTGAAAATTTGAGCATCCACCTTTCTTTGTGAAGGCAACATAAAGTAGACAATCAGTGCTTTTGCCTTCATAAAGCAATCTTATTTGCATGCCCAAATCTACACTGGCCTTTCTTAGACCATCTTTTTGTTACTTACACTTATGAAGAATGTTGGACTTCATATCATTTTTACATTGTCATAACTTCTGTGAAGACCAGCAGCTTTTAAATAGAAATTAGGAATTTCAGTCAACAGTTGAAAAAATTACCATTTCATATTATAAAATATTTACTGTATCTAATTATTTTAAGATCACTATTGACTTAGTGCTATTTCTCTTCTCTAAGCAACTTCGTTTTTTAAACTACAAGAAATGAGATTCCCCTTTTTTCCCATTAAAAAAATCAAAACAATCTCCCACTAAAATTATAAATTACACTGTCCCTTAAGTGGAGATTTCATCCTCCAAGAACCAGATTAACATTATTCTCAACTCCTGATAGTTTGCATCCTTTTCCCTGCTTTTCCTGCCTTTTACTGTGAGGCTTACACCATAGTTCCCTTATTCTGAGCTAAGCTTGGTGAATCTTCAAAACTCCTTCAAATCATAAGTCTTGTTTTGGTTCCTGATATTATGCAGAAATCATCCTGCTGGACCATACTTTATCCAACCATCTAGACAAATTTCTCTGACTTTGGCACATTCCTCGACACCTTTTTAACCAGCAAAACCTTCTCAATTTCATCTCTGCAGCCGATAGTCAGTTTAGAAAATGATTCCAACACTTCAATCAGGATTGCATTTTTCCTTTCAGCCACTCTGAATAGTGCATCAGCTGTGATCGACAACTTTCCAGGCATTTTCCATACTTCTATATTTTGTGAAGGTCCCAGGGGATTGGAAAACCACAAACCTCTGTTCAACAAAGAAGGGGCACAAAATGCAAGAAACTACAGGCAGGTCAGCCTAATATCACTCATTCAGAAAATACTACAATCCGTTATTAAACTGGAAGTGAAAAGGCATTTAGAAAAATATAATACGATCAAGCACAGTAAACATGGTTTTCTGCAAGGGAAATGTATTTCATCAGCTCTAACGAAAGGTCATGGTCTGAAACCTGTCTCTCCAGAGCTGCTAGGTATCCTCGGTGTGTTCTGTTTCTCTTTCGGATTTCCAGCATTCATTGGACTTTGCTTTTACAATGTTGATAACGAAAGGTTAGCTGATCGAACTAAAATTTGGTTAAGTACAAAATGAAGCAAGAAAATATTAGGCTGCCCACTTTGCTAGGAAGAAAAGGAAAACAGTGTCTTCAGTAAATGGAGAGTCAGAAGGATGTGGAAACACAGAGGAATCTGGGTGCCTTGGTATGGGTCACTAAAGGTTAACATGGATGAAGAGAGGAATTAGGAAAACAATTAGAATATGAGGCCTTTATGATGATGGCAATGAAGTATATGAATAGAGAAGAATTGCTGCAACTTTGGTGAGACCATACCCAGATTATTGTATACAGTTTTGGTTTCTTATATAAAATGAGATTTGATTACTTTTGAGGCAGTTCATAGAAGACTCACTAGGTGGATTCCTGGGATGAATGGGCTGCTTGTAAGGAAAAGTTGAGTAGATTAGGCCAATATTTAATGTGGTTAGGAAGATCAAAGTATAATTTTATTGATAATTGAAAGATTCTGGGAGGCCTTGACAGGGCAGATATTGAAAAGATATTTCACCTGAGGAAAGGATCTGGAACCCGTGTGCACATTTTCAAGCTTAAGCATCTTGCATTTATTACAACATTGAGGAGAAACCAATTCTCTCAAAGGGCCATTAATCTTTGGAATTATGTGAGCCATGTTAGAGAAAGGAGTTGGGACCATGATCAAATCAGCCATAGTCATATTGATGAGAGAGCAGCTTCAAGATGACAAATAGCCCACTCCTGCTCCTTAGGTTTCATTCATCAGCACTGTCCAAGCTGATTCAGGGTCAGGAGAGGCTTAATTAGTATATCACTAATAACCCAAAGAGTGGGAGTTCAAAACTCAATGGGCAGAATCTCACAAGGGTTCAAAACAACATGGGCTACGTTGAAGAATCAGAGAGATTCTCATGAGACATCCATTGAAGCGTTCCTTGATATCAGGAACAAAAGGCTGAGCTTTCCAACATAGTTCCAGATGTTGAGAACTGATTCTCGTGAGACATTAGCTATCAGGAGAGATTATTGATTGCTATTGTCCTTGTTACCTGCACATTCCACTTCATTAATGCACAGCTTCATATCCCACTACCCATGCAAAGATATCCAACATGAAGGTCAGAGTGCCTGGCAACTGCAGTTCACCCCTTGCTCCTCCAGACACCAGACAACAATATCTGAGGGCATCAGACACACTCATCACCTACCCTCCTCCCTTTCACGGACACTGGCATCCAACACCTGCCAACTTCTGAAGATGTTTTTGGAACCTCTCTGTTCCACATGCAGTGTGCTTCTGAACTTGAAAAGCTGCATTTCTTGGTGCATCTGCAACTGCCATTGAAAGCAGGCACCCAGCTCACTGATTGGAACAGTGGACCAGACTGCTTCTCAGGGCTGTTTTAACACTCACTCAGCCTAAATCTACCCGATGCTCACATCAGCACTCTGTCTTTTCCTGCTTCCCTCCCTTGCCCCCAGCAAGACCTACTAGCCTCTTGTACTTCTGTTTTGGTTGAACATCTCGCGGAGACACAAAGCCAGGAAGGTTTTCATGGTTCTTAGCAAACCTCAGTCAAGTCAAGAGAAGCAGCTTTCAGTCAGAGGGTCTCGGCCCAGTAAATCAGATTACGATCCGGAGGCTTGGGCATGGTCAGTTGGCCACTCAGTGGCGGTGGAACCAAATTTCAGATAATCCATCACCTGTTTTGGCTCTTGTTGCCCTATTGTGGGCTGTTTTCTCCTGGAATGAGAGAAATGGAGGGACTGAGTGAGTTGAAAGTTGGAGGTTAGTTGGGGAAAGGTGGTGAGGTGGCCTGAGCAAGAAAGTAGCTAGCCCAGAGGCCAATGCAGGGTTAGGAAGGGAGCAAGGGTTGACATGGGTGAGACTGAGTGAGGGAATGTTTTACAGGCAAAAGAATGATAGATGATGAAAGAATACTGTCCTAGGAAAAGACATTTCTTCAGAGCAGTTAAGGGAATAAAGTTATCTCAGTGTAAGGGTTTCAAGTGTATGAAAAGTTACAGAGCAGGAGGGTTTCTATTTGGTAATTCAAAGCTAAGGAAGTCTAAGATTTCAGTTGTGAGTGTCAAATTAAAAAAAGGCTTTGTAATTCAGGACCAGAACTGAAAAGAAGCTGTTAAGTCAACCTATATTTCATATAGGTGGAAAATTTCTCTAGATTTTGATTAACTGTAAAATGATGGTGTTGAGGAGTAGGTGGGATTTTATTTTGCTAAATGTTTGAAATCTTTCAAGCTGTGGTAATAGTTAATAACTTTGTTTGTTTTATTTTATTTCCTTTCTTGTGTGTAATAAACCCATATGTTTCAGAGAAAATAAACACCATGGCCATTTTGTTAAAAAAAAAAGAACATATGACCTTTCTAGCCAGATTTCATCCTGGAATCTGACTTGTCTAGTCAGAACACCAGCTGGAATCAGAAGGAGTGAAGATTCCTCCTCCTGGTTGCCATAACATTGAAAGCAAGGAGAAGACAAGAACTTGACCAGGCTTGGCTGATACATTTGGTACACTCAAGCAGCTTGCTAGCTTGGACCTTGATCAGGAATATGAATAAAAAATGGAAAAACACCAAGTGTCTCTACATAGTGAGTTTCTACCTGTCCCTGATGTTGCGAAGGATGAGTCTGGCCTCAGTGCTGTGGAACGCTCCAAGTTGTTGGAACCCCTGTATCACCTGTCCCTCGTGGGGATAATTGCGAAGGAAACCACCTTTGACCACCAGTCCATCAGAAAGTGGTCAGCATGCAGTGTTCTCAAGACCCTGTGGGAAACGGAAGACAGTAGGTCCTGATGGGTTGTTCCCTGAGCAGACTGCCAAAGTCAGTTGACAGAATGCCTCGTCACCAAATCTTTCCAACAAGCAACAAGGCATAGCTTGGCTGGTGCTGAGAGAGGCACTACCTGTGAGATCCTTCATGTACACCTAGCCAGTCTATGCCACCACACGCTGCACTCGAAGCAGCTGCGGGGGGGGGGGGGAGGGTGCAGACTGTCCCACATCTTCTACTGGAATGTGCCCACGCAAGGGAAGAATGGAGAGGAATGCAATGGTTTTTGTCAAGGTTCATCCCAAGCAGCTCTGTGATGCAGGACTCTGTGCTCTGTGGTCTGTTCCCCAGGATGCACACCGAGTCAAACATCGACTGCGCCTGGAGGACCATCACCTCAGTGAAAGGAGCTCTTTGGTCTGCCCAAAACTTGTTGGTCTTCCAGAGCAAGGGGTTCACCTCAACCGAGTGTTGCAGACTGGCACATTCCAAGATCTAGGACTATGTGCTGAGGAATGCACTAATGCTTGGGGCAGCTGTCATCAAGGGGTAATGAGGAAAGACCACTGTTTGAGGTCTTCCTGCTGAAGTTAATTGGGGGTCTGTTCAGTTATCAGACTCTCCTAGTGCCTCAAATGCATGTAAATATAACATTATATGTGTAAAAGATGTCCTTGCTTTGTTTGGACAGAGTCAAACTCAAATATTTGTTTGATTCCTTGATATGCTACTGTAGAGAGCTGAACTGCATTTGTGACTATGTACACGCATAAAGGTCTTTTTCATAAATAAAGTACACGTGAAATTTTAAAAAATGAATATAGTATGGCCACTTGAATAGGGAGGAAGGGTCCATAAAACCTTTAACCCAAAGACAGTCAATACCCGTAAGAAGCAAGCTGGTAATATTCAGAAGCAGGGAGGGATAGCAGTTAGCAAAGAGTTAAAATATTTGTGGTGTTGAGTGTGCATGCTAATAAAGACTATACCTGCAGCTCTAATTGTCAATCTCCTAATTATAATTGCCAATGGGAATAATACCAGTCATATTCATGAGTGTTAATTGTTGAGCTACAAAGATTCCTTTAGGGACACAATTGCTGGCTGCCATTAGCCCTATTATTTTTTTTTAAGAAAGACAGCTGAGAGTATGAGCTCAGCCGAGTTCCATTTCCGTCTATTAGATTGTAACAGTCACAATGCACAACAACTACACAACAATATTGTGGCTCAAGAAGTTGCTGCTTGTTGTTTCTTTCACTGCCAGTTCATCACCCATGCACCTCGAAAATGACATACTTTTGTTAAAGACCATAAAAGCTTGACCATAGTCTACTCCAAGTGTCACCCATTTTTCATAGGTGTATTTCAGGATGATAATCCAATTCATTTTATTGCCATTCAGGTTCCTAATACCCCTGAATAAAATGATGAGCAAAAGACAACTGGATTTGTTATAGTTGGAAGCAATGTTATGCATACAATCTGATGGACTGTGATCAGTGGAGTGCCACAAGGATCGGTGCTGGGTCCACTACTTTTCGTCATTTATATAAATGATTTGGATGTGAACATAGAAGGCATAGTTTGTAAGTTTGCAGATAACATCAAAATTGGAGGTGTAGTAGACAGCAAAGTAGGTTACCTCAGATTACAACAGGACCTTGACCAGATGGGCCAATAGGCTGAGGATTGGCAGATGGAGTTTAATTTAGATAAATGTGAGGTGCTGCATTTTGGAAAAGCAAATCAGAGCAGGACTTATACACTTAATGGTAAGGTCCTGGGGAGAGTTGCTGAACAAAGAGACCTTGGAGTGCAGGTTCATAGCTCCTAGAAAGTAGAGTCGCAGGTAGATAGGATAGTGAAGAAGGCATTTGGTATGCTTTCCTTTATTGGTCAGAGTATTAAGTACAGGAGTTGGGAGGTCATGTTGCGGCTGTACAGGACATTGGTTTGGTCACTTTTGGAACATTGCGTGCAATTCTGGTCTCCTTCTTATCGGAAGGATGCTGAGAAACTTGAAAGGGTTTAGAAAAGATTTAAAAGGATGTTGCCAGACTTGGAGGATTTGAGCTACAGGGAGAGGCTGATCAGGGGCTGTTTTCCCTGGAGTGTCGGAGGCTTAGGGATGACCTCATAGAAGTTTATAAAGTCAGGAGGGGTATGGACAGAGTAAATAAACAAAGTCTTTTCCCTGGGGTGGAGGAGCCCAGAACTAGCGAGCATAGGTTTAGGGTGAGAGGGGAAAGATATAAAAGAGACCTAAGGGGCAACGTTTTCACGCAAGGGGTGGTGCGTGTATGGAATGAGCTGCCAGAGGATGTGGTGGAGGCTGGTACAATTGCAACATTTAATAGGCATTTGGATGGGTATATGAATAGGAAGGGTTTGGAGGGATATGGGCCAAGTGCAGGCAGGTGGGACTAGATTAGATTAGGATATCTGGTTGGCATGGACAAGTCAGACCAAAGAGTCTATTTCCATGTTTTACAACTCTATGACTCTGTGATTACTTACAAACTTGACATTACAGCCTCACACTCAGACAGTAATAGAAACAGACAGCACAGAAACAGACCCTTCAATCCAATCTGTCCATGCCGACCAGATATCCCAAACTAACCTAGTCCCATTTGCCAGCATTTGGTTCATATCCCTCTAAACCCTTCCCATCCATATACCATCCAGATGCCTTTTAAATGTTGTTATTGTACCAGCCTGCACCAATTCCTCTGGCGGCTCTTTCCATACACAGGCCATCCTGTGCCTGAAAAAGTTGCCCCTTAGGTTCCTTTTAAATCTTTCCTCTCTCACCTTAAACCTATGCCCTCTAGTTTAGGACTCCAACACCCTGGGGAAAAGACCTTGTCTATTTACCTTATCCATGCCCCTCATGATTTTATAAACCTCTATCTATAAAGTCACCTCTCAGCCTCCCACATTCCAGGGAAAATAACCCCGGACTATTCAGCCTCTCCCTATAGCTCAAATCTTCCAACCCTGGCAACATCCTTGTAAATCTTTTCTGAGTTCTTTCAAGTTTCAAATTTTTCCTATAGGAGGGAGACCAGAATTCTATGCAGTATTCCAAATGTTGCCTACTAATGCCCTGTACAGGATACTTTAAGTAATCAATTGCTTAATTGCTAAATTGACAGACTACTGACTAGTGCTAATGTTAGAAGCATCATCAGGTAGTCATACCTCAGATACAATTCATATTTTATTCAGATTTAATTTCTCCAAACACTCCAGGTACAGCACAGGTCAGACATAGAATAAGCCTCAATATAGTATGTCCAATCTCCAAAGAGTGGCCTCCCTACTCCTCAATCAACCAATAAATCACTGTTCTTTCCACAGTCCCATTGTCAGAGGTCAGGCATGACATTTTATGAATTTTCAGTTATACTTTTCAAACCTACAAGCAAATAACAAATGGTATCAACTTTCTGGCAAATACCTGATTAAATATGGATTTAGTTAAAACTGTCTCATTCACACATCTTATTATTTAATGGTTAGCCAACACCTGAAGACTGTTTCTATACTTTATACTGGACAAAAGCAATGTCAAAATTGCTTTTGTCCAGTATAAAACCTTCCAACCACAAGGGATGAACTCAGATTTCTCCAGTTTCCTCATTTCCCATCCTCCCACCTTGTCTCAGTCCCAACCCTCGAACTCAGCACCGTCTTCCTGCCCGAAACGTCGATTCTCCTGCTCCTTGGATGCTGCCTGACCTGCTGCACTTTTCCAGCAACACATTTTCAGCACAAATCAACAGGCTGCCAAGTTATTTAATTTTTAAAGCTTACCTGAGAAGGAACATCCTAAAAAAATCAACTACAAGAAACCTTCTAACCTGCTGTGAACCTTTCAATTTAAAAGATCTTCACTTCAACTTTCAATCCCTTCAATAAACTCCAGGCCATTCAATAAACTATCCAGTCTCGCAGCTTTTGGGCTCGACCAGCTCAATCAGTAGAGGTGCTGCTGAGTCATTGTTGATGGTGGACATTGAAATCCCCCACCCAGAATATATTCTGCACCCTTGCCACCCTCAATGCTTCCTCCAAGTGCAGTTCAGCATGGACGAATGCAGGACTGTTCTTTCAGCAGGAGGGGTACATGGTAATCAGCAGCAAGTTTCCTTGCCTATGTTTGACCTGATGCCATGAGACTTCATCGTTTCCAGAGTCAACACTGAGCGTTCCCAGGGCAACTCCCTCCTGACTGTGTACCGTTGTCCCATCATCTCTGCACCAATTTAATTCCGCTCCCCACACCCCCCCACCCAGAGTGACACAATCGAATGTCCCTGCCAGGATGTTGGTGGCCCTCCAGTTTGGGTACAACCTGTTGTTCTTGTGTAGGTCCCAATTGTTCTGGAAGACATCCCAATGATCCACATAGGGAAGCCCTCCCTCCTACACCAGCTTCTTAGCCACGTAATGAGCCGCATTATTAGAATTAGAATTCCGACAGTATGCAAACAGGCCCTTTCGCCACTCTGAAGAATATCCCACCCAGATCCATCACTCTACATTTTGCCTGACTAATGTAGCTAACCTATATATCCCCGAACACTGGACAACTCAGCAAGGCCAATTCACCTGACCTGCACATCTTTGGACCATGGGAGGAAACTGGAGCACCCAGAGGAAATCCACACAGACGGGGGGGGGGGTCCACACAGTCGCCCGAGGCTGGAATTGAACCTGGGTCACTGGCGCTGTAAGGCAGCAGTGCTAACCACTGAGCTACCGTGCTGCCACATACCCCATTATCTTCCTATTCCTTGTCTGGGATGTGGCACAGAATGTAATCCCAAGATCACACCCACTAGAGGTCCTGCTTTTCAATTTACTATCTGACTGCCTTTGCAGGACCTTGTCATTTTTCTTGCCTGATTTGTTAGTACCAATAGGGACCACAACTTTTGGATGTTCACTCTCCCTCTTCAGAATACCCTCTGCCCAATCTGAGACATCCTTGACCCTGGTACCAGGGAGGCAGCTTACAATCCTGGAGTCTCTTTTGCAGCCACTGAAGAGCCTGCGGCTCTTCTCCACTTTGACCCTGTCTGCTGTAAAACTGAGCCATCTGTGGAACCATCCACCCTGGCTGCTACTGTTGCCATCCCCTGATATTGATGATGATGCTGGATCAGTGGTGCTGGAAGAGCACAGCAATTCAGGCAGCATCCGACGAGCAGCAAAATCGACGTTTCGGGCAAAAGCCCTTCATCAGGAATAAAGGCAGAGAGCCTGAAGCGTGGAGAGATAAGCTAGAGGAGGGTGGGGGTGGGGAGAGATGCTACTCTCTCCCCACCCCCACCCTCCTCTAGCTTATCTCTCCACACTTCAGGCTCTCTGCCTTTATTCCTGATGAAGGGCTTTTGCCCGAAACGTCGATTT